>NW_019174307.1:17871755-17917120 GCF_002260705.1 Seriola dumerili
GTGAAAACAACACTAGCTTTGCTGTCGTAGGTAAACATAATAGACAGACCATTAAACAGACAAGTAATTAGCGTTTGTGTCTTTGTTCCACAACATGGGCAAATAAATCACAAACTGACAATACACTTGATAAACTATGGTTGAAACTACATAGCTACAGTTGTTTAATCTTGTGCATGATCGTAAAAGCAACACAAAATGTGACGAATGTGATCTGTTACATCTGCGCAATATTACGTCACTCCTCTAGCTGTGACTCTGCATATCCAATACCCCCCGAGGGCTTCTTTGATCTTTTGAACAGTGATGAACTCCTCATTCTGTGTCTACTGTGGATTTCTAATCTTCTCTCTTAACGATATAGTAGCTGCCATTATAATTTTATCACAAATTTCTGACTTCTTTGTCTCCATAAAATTGCATTTCAAAGTGATGCTAACAAACAGCATCATTGTGGAAAGAACTGGTGGTCGATAGCATTAGCATGGGCTGCCAAGAACTGCCTCTGCATTGGACGTTAAAAAGCAGCAATGCATTATTAATGCTGCCAGAGCCCAATAATGTTTCACGGGAAAATACACTTTTTAGGGCAGCCATCCCCACAGAAGTGTTTGATTGAAACTGAATGATTCAGATAATCAAGAATGCATAGTGTCAGTCTGTTTGCTACTGTGTACACAGCCAATATCTCACCTTCAAACTTTTTCCCAGCAGCATCAGTGACATGACTTTTTTTTTTTTTTTTTTTTTAACAAACCAATTGTTCGAGTTTGGGACGATCCACCTAGTGACCCAACATGCTGACCCAGTATGTTAGTTTGGATGTATGATTCGATACATTATTGACCGGCTTTACTCAGACCAGTTGACACGTTGTTTTGTAGCTTGCTCTGAGCCCTAAAGCTGCTGTCTCACATTCTGAGCTGACTAATCCCCAGTTGCTGTGTTATCGATTATATTTTCTTTTTTCTAAAAGTTCATGCTTTTAGAAAAAAACAAATGGATTGAACAAGAATGAAAATGAATGAGAATGCTTGAATACATGATTTTCTGACATTCAGTATCTTTTACATCACTACTGATAATACGATGTCTATAAGTACAGGCTGTAAGTAGTAGGACAGTCACATTTTCATTGTGTTGACTCTGCTCTGGCACATTGGATTTAACTTTCAGCTTTAGTTTGAGGATGTTTACATGTTGAATGTTTGTAGCTGATTTTATTTATAGCCCCCTAATTAGGTGACAAAATTGCATTTGACAGATGAAAATAGAACTAGAATAAACTGCCTTAAAGCTGCATTTTATTTCAAATCCAGTGTGTTGGAGTACGAAGCCAAAATAAAGGAAAATGTGTCACTGCCCTACTACTTGCAGACTGCAATGTACATTTACGTATGTTGTAGTGTGTCCTGTACATATCAACATATAAGTAATTTGTTCTGTGTCCTTGATCTCTGGCTGTAGCTTCATAGATTGTTGTCAGTTTATGTTTTTGTACTGAAGAAAAATCTATGCAAAATCTATGCAAATGACATGGAAGACTTTCGCATGTTGATCATTGTTTTCTTTTTATCAGGACAAGACCATCTTCTGCCAGAGGCAGAGGAGATTGCTATGATAAGTGCTCAGCTGGCTGCTAGGTTCCTCTTCAGCACAGGTTTTCACACCAAGAAAGTAGTACGGGGTCCTGCCAGTGACTGGTAAGCTTTGTTTGCCTCTGTTTTTGGATTTTTCTCTGTTTTGCCTGTTTTTTATAATTATTTTCCTCGTCCTTCCCTCTAGGTATGATGCCCTCTGCATCCTGCTGAGACACAGTAAGAATGTACGCTATTGGTTTGCACACAACGTTTTGTTTGCTTACCCTAACCGGTTCTCCGAGTACCTGCTTGAGTGCCCGAGCGCTGAGGTCCGTGGTGCATTTGCCAAGCTCATTGTCTTCATCGCTCACTTCTCCCTGCAAGACGGCCCCTGCCCCTCCCCCACCGCCTCGCCTGGACCCTCTGCTCAGGTTGGTGCCAGTTAACCTGCGTGGAAAATGTTTTTTATTAGGACTTTCTGAAAGATACTTGAAGCTATTTTTAAATACAAGTTTCCTGGCAGGCAGTTTCTATCATAATTTATTACTGACAGGTTTCTCGTGTTGTACTTTTGATTGATCTAACCCAGCTGTGGTTTTTAACTGTTGTTTTCTGTGTTTATATATCAGGGCTGTGATAACCTCAGTCTAAGTGACCACCTGTTGAGAGCTGTACTCAACCTGCTCAGAAGAGAGGTTTCTGAACACGGCCGTCACCTGCAGCAGTACTTCAACCTCTTTGTCATGTACGCCAATCTGGGTAAGGAGCACAAAGTCTTCACCCACCTGTCATGTACATCTGTTCCTCTGAACTGTACAAGAAAGATTTATGCAAGATATAATTAATGATTTGGGACTTAAAATGCTGCTTTCTGTCTCACTACCCCTGCCCCCCCACAGGTTTGGCAGAAAAGACCCAGCTGCTCAAGCTGAATGTCCCTGCCACGTTCATGTTGGTTGCTCTGGACGAGGGTCCCGGCCCTCCCATTAAGTACCAGTACGCTGAGCTGGGCAAGTTGTACACTGTGGTTTCCCAGTTGGTCCGCTGCTGTGATGTCTCCTCACGCATGCAGTCCTCCATCAATGGTGAGTGTATCTGACTCTTAGGCCACACTAAACGTGATATGAACTCAGCTGATGTGAAGCAGTAATAACTTGTGAAACAGCCTGTTGTAGTGGTGCTGAGAGTTGGAGCCCCATGAGGATTTTCATCCTTGCTCAGGATCAAGTGACTGACAAACCAGCCACTCTGGGCCTCTGTATTGTGTTAACAGAGCTTGGAGCTGAGGGCTTTCAGAGATGAAGAGTGAACGCAGAAAGAAAAGGAAGAAAGCATATATGTCTATGTATTTCAGATCAGGGTTTCTCTAAATTTCTTCTCCTCTACCATACCCAGGTAACCCTCCTCTTCCTAACCCGTATGGGGACACCAACCTGACAGCCCCAGTGATGCCTGTGCAGCAGCTGGTGGCAGAGATCCTGTTTGTGAGGACCAGCTACGTAAAGAAGATCATTGAAGACTGCAGCAACTCTGAGGAGACGGTGAAGCTGCTTCGCTTCAGCTGCTGGGAGAACCCCCAGTTCTCTTCCACTGTGCTCAGTGAACTGCTCTGGCAGGTAAATGCCAAATTGCTTCTTATGACAAACAGAACATCGATAATTCTGTTGGTAGCCCACCTGCATGTGCCCCATAGAGTTCATATTCACTTATACATGTGTTGTTTGTCTGCAGGTGGCGTACTCCTACACCTATGAGCTGAGGCCTTACCTGGACTTGCTGCTACAGATCCTGCTCATCGAGGACTCGTGGCAGACACACAGGTCAGACTGATTGCTAATTGTGTACATTATGAGTTCTGCGCTGTTTTCAGTGTGATCATAGTTTAAATTTCTCCTTTGTCTTTTTGGTTAACAGGATCCACAATGTGCTGAAGGGAATTCCAGATGACAGAGATGGGCTTTTTGACACCATCCAGCGATCCAAGAACCACTACCAGAAACGGGCCTACCAGTGCATCAAGTGCATGGTGGCCTTGTTCAGCAACTGTTCTGTGGCTTATCAGATCCTACAGGTACAGTGCTCACATATGGATGTGTCACGTTACACTACACATATGCCATGTAATCAGTTTCTGATTCATGATTTGAAAATGTTAGATAACTTGGGAAGTTTTCCTGTCATCAGACCCAGTTAATTTTCCTTGATGAAGAGCATTATCCCCCGCAATTAGGATTATTTGTATTTCCTGTACTCACTACATCACTACATGGATCTCCACCAGTTTCTGCCTCACACTAGCTAACAAGGCTGATTAAATATGAACCACTGCTCTACTGGCTTTTCTCCTGTCCAAGCACAGCAGTGCTTAAAAAAATGTGTTTAAAAAAACAGCCTACTGCATCTGTTAATCAGCATGTTCTTCATGTTCACACAGAGTAATGGTGACCTGAAGCGGAAGTGGACATGGGCAGTAGAGTGGTTAGGGGACGAGCTGGAGAGGAGGCCATACACAGGGAACCCCCAGTACACCTACAACAACTGGTCCCCTCCGGTTCAGAGCAATGAGACGTCCAACGGATATTTCCTGGAGCGTTCGCACAGTGCACGTATGACACTGGCCAAGGCCTGTGAACTCTGTCCTGAGGAGGTAATGGCATTGACTTTATACCTTTTGCACACATTCTCACACTTTGCTTAATTTCCAGTTAACGTTATCTTACAGTGTACAGCAGTTGTGCTCAGAGAGCCACACAATAGCAGTATCTAAAGCTTAAAGACACTTTTTTCTAAACTGTATATAGGTATACATGTGATCAAATGATTTATAGTGAAAAACATCAAACTTTTCTGATCAAGTCAAACATCAGTATGGAAGGGGTCTTTCTGTTATATGCAAATAAAATCAAGCAGGCCACATGAATATTGAAAATGACCTACATGACCCAGGTTGTTATGGGAACATGTTAAAAATGGTGTACAGTGGTAAAAGTAACAGAAAAATCCCACAGAAATACTGAATGACTGAGCCAGAGGAGCTTTAACAACTTGACCCTGATGTGTACCACATCACGTCAGCAACTCTTTGAATGACGTAACATGACCAGTATTTAACTGGGTTGTATGTATGAGTGCTACCAGAAAATTTATTGTCATTTTAATGATTGATTTACCATTATTCTATCTCGTGTAATTATAAATGGATTATGTTTCTTATTTTTCTTTTAGCTGTGGCTTTTTTCTGACATTTGATATGATTTCATAGAAAAAAAAATTAAAAATCTGACATTTAATAGACTTGATGATTGATCGGTTAATTTAGAGTTTCCAGCAAGTCATTAAATGTTAAACAGTTCCACTCTAAGCTACAGCCATGATATGTTTACCATGCTGAATATGTTTTGTATTGATTCATGGTTGCAGTTCACAATGCATACAAATATCATTTTTTTGCTCTAAAATAAGTTACTTGTATTTTTATGTTGACAAATCCAGTCAAATGACACACTTCTCCTGTAATATTCCATACACAGCTCAAGTGTACTCAGGGAAGCCCAGGGAAGGTCAGTATTCCAGGCACCACGACATCAAGGAAGGAAATGAAACAAAATTGAATTAAAGAATTAGTATAGAAGCAATGAACAGTTAATCAGGGCTTAGGTCTCCAACACAGTTAACACTTGTTAGAATTGCATAATTTTGAGTTTCCTGTAGCTTGGACAGTCTTCAGTGACAGAGGCTAGGAACATTGTGTCATGTTGTCCTGGTAGTTTTTGATAATTTTGTTAACTTTGCTCCATTTTATTTTTGGACACAATTTGGATAGAAATATAATATAAAAAGTTAAATACAGGAGAATAGAGTAAAGCTGTGTTTATACAAACTGCTAGAAAGATTTATAGACTAGATTTATAGTAAATTAATTAGCACTTTGAGTTGTCAACCATTTTATTTCCAGTATATTACCCCTTGAAATGGATATTATTGTCTTTCTATCTTGTGTATGTTAGTATGTTTACTTGTCAAATTATTCACATGTTCACATTGTGTTATTAAAACAGATTGTAATCATAGATGAATGATAAAGTAAAAATTGCTATCATTCATTCTGTTGTTCGCTATTATAGTAAAAGAAAAGGTAGAGTTGCTGCTGGTGAGATGTGAGATACTATACAGTGTAACTGGCATAAGAAATCATGTTATGCAGCTGCACACGGTGAACAGATCTTTGTTCTCTTGCTGTGCTGCTGCCCAGTCCCATTTATTCGCCAAAGCAACAGCACTGACAAAGACGGTCTTCCATCTCAATCTAATGCTTTTTTGCCAGTTTTTTGCTTCCTCTCCAACTCAAACTGTGGTTCTGCCAGCCACCTGCATCTGATTGAAAACTCCAAGCCTCAGCTATACTTCAGTACTCAGTAGTAGTTACAGTATTTGAAGTGAGACTAGGACTGTGCTCTGCATTAAGCAGTATTTTGTTCTTTATTATGCAATTGGAGCCACGATACTGTGTATTCATAGGCTTTTGTCATTTTGGAATTTAACATTTTAATTATAGATATATGTTAACATTAGAGTTTATGTACTTGCAAACAGAAATTTAAAAACTGAATAAACCCGACTGTTAGTTGGAAAAATATATGCATCAAATCATTAATAGTTTATAAAAAATAAAAATAAAAACTTAAAAGAATTCATAATTAAGATTTTCAGTCTTTAGCTAAATAATGACTAATGGCTAGTTTCTCATATCACAAATTTGTGTTAGTAGCCTGAAAAGGTTCATTTATTTCTCTATTTCTAACTTAAAATCATGTTGTACTTTGTTTATATGTTAAACATATATTACATGCACATTAAATTTTAGACATATACTATGTACTTAATCTTCACATAGATAAATGATCTAACAGAGGAAAAGGCTGGTGTCATTGAGAATTCTCTTTACTTCAAAAAGAAGGAAAATACAAATTATACTTTGAAAATGGCTAAATTGAAATAAGAGGTTCATGTGGATCTTGTGTTAGCTCTGTTTCTAAAGAACTAGCAGCAGCTCTCGTGCAGAGAGGATGCTCTCAGGTGTAGAATCCACCCACACACATAATCAAATCTCATTTAAGCCTCATTTACTTGATAACATAACAGTTGGAAATTTGACTTTCCCACGCAACCATTTCACACCGAAATGCCAAGCTTAAAAACACACCCACTGCTTTGTTCAAATAAATAAGCAATTCCTACTTTATACATTGATATTGTTTTTTTTTTGTTTTTTTTTAAATCTAATTTTCTTTGAATGTTGAGATGAATTTGTCATCGTTTTTCTCACATCTGCTAGGAGCCAGATGAACAGGAAGCACCTGATGATCAAGACTCCTCCCCACCTGAGGACACCTCTCTGTACCCACATTCTCCTGGAACCACCCAGTTTCAGCAGGTATGCGCCATTTGCATTTACATTTTTACATCCAAGGTGCACATTTACCTCTCCGTGACACGCAGTGATGTTTCAAGGATATTATGGTTCTTTCACTCTGCTGGGATAGTCACATTCGCTATTTGTGTCTTATCTATAAAAGCAGAGCAGAGAGAAGCAACATGGAAGTTTCATCTCTTCCTGTAGCCAGTCTCGCAATAGCTGTGAATAAAGCCTGTAACCATGGCAACATAGTATTACATAGTACATGGTACATGGTATTATTTTGTGCATGAGAGCTCACACAAACAGTCAATTTGTGGTAATGCAACAAAAAACATCAACTTTTTTTTATGCTATATCACAAATAAACATCTGTTGTTCAAATACACATTTAAAAATATGCACTTTTTAAAAGTATAAAAAAAACAAGCCATTCTCACAAATTCTTTTATCAAGCTTTACATTATTTTAGGCCACCGTATTTAGCGTTTAGGACTGTATATAAACATGTAATAAATGGTTTATCTAATGTAGTTGTAAGCAGATGTAGCACATATTTGTCAACAGCTATAACTCTTGCTGTAAGCACCCATAAGTAGAGGCTTGTGTATGAACAGATAACGAATAACAATATAACACACTTAAAATAAAAACCTGTCTTCATTGAAGATGTTATAACTGCTGACAAATAATGTACATAAATAAACACTTAAAATGTGCTTTGTAGCTGTGTGCAACTACATTATAGTGTGTAATACACCTTTTTATTAAATGTAAGTGTTGCGACTTACATCTATTGCCATTGAAAAAATATTGTTATATGGTATAAAGGAGAAAAAGAAAAGAGAGGAGAATATAATGTTACTTTACACTCACTAATGGAGATTCACTCTGTTTTGAAAAACAAAAAAAAATTGTTGCCCGATCTTCTAAAACTTCCTCTCCGTCTTGAGTGGTGCACATGTGTTTAAATGTGACATGTAACATTACCTTATCTAACTGGTCCCTGCTTGGTTAGCTGTGATCTTTAAGTCCTTAGAGACCGCAGCGAATATGGCCGTTAAAGGATTAGGATCCTTAAGGAATAAGGTTGGACATACTCCATATGTTTATTGTTAACAAATCCTGTTGAAAGACCAAAGCATTAGGCAGAGGACATTGAAAACTCCTGAGAGATGGACTGTCTGTGGCTCTCAGCCAGAAGACAATTTGTTCTCAGTAAAGACTTCAATAAAAAAAAAAAAGAAATAAAAAATATAACACACAAATATAATTTAAAAATTACCAAATACTTTCCTGTAAAGCTTCTGTAGTTTTTAGGAAAAGTTATTCATATTAGTATATGGTGAGTTGGTTGGGGACTTCTTTCAGCTGGATATTTATGTATATTTGGTATGCAAATATTTCCAGCAGTGGGATGGTGTATGTGGAAATTGTATCAAAATATACAACTTTCCCCACATTCATGCTAATGAAGGAACATGTTACCTGGTGTAGTGATGTGGCATGTTGTGTTTTGATATGGTGCAGAGGAATAAGATATTTCTTGTATTTTATTGTGTATTTGTAGAGGGCCAAACATCAACTAATACCACAGTATGTAAAGCCTATGATAAATATGCAATGCCTGTCCCTAGGAGGGACTAAAATACACGCAAAACACAAAATGTCAGGTTTAGATACATAGATGATACTTGTTAGTACATTTTACTGTTAGGGGTCATTTCATGGGATCTGTTAAGAATAAAAATATAGGATATTACCAGACTGCATACAGTTGTTGCAAAGATATTTGTGTGTCCAGAAATCTGCCAGCCTTGGACAAATTCATTATTTTTAAGTGAAGCATCAAATACTTTTAGTTGAACAATGTAGTCATTTCAAGCCACTGATTTTTGTCCACTTTCTCCTCCTGAACAGAACAACCACCCCCATGGGCAGCCGTATACAGGGCCTGCTGCTCAGCACATGAACAACCCCCAGCGTCCTGGTCCTGCCTCTGCACCGACTCCTGGCCCTACCCAGACCCCCACCCCAGGCCCTGGTCCCACTCCTGGCCCAGGCCCGCGAGCACAAGAGAACTGGGAGAGCACCGAGGAAGTCACCCCCGCCCCCACCTCTACCCCAGCACCTGCCCCGCCTAAGGAGTAACATCCCCTCCCCCTCTGCTGTGCCTCGAGCCTCCATCGTCCCGCTCTCCTTCCTCTCATCCTTTGGTCAACAGAGCTCCTCATCGGGCCTCTCTCTTTCTCTCTCTCTGGCCCCAGGGCAGGGCAGAGCCAGGCCTCCCATCCTCTCCAGGCCACTTCTCTCTCCCGTCAGCCTGAGGGAGGTGCTCTTCCCTGGCCTGGGGCTGCCTGACCGTGTGACAGGGGCCTGCTGGTGGCTGCAGAGGCAAGGGAGTGGACAAGAGTTCTAATAAAGAAAAACAAATTTACCCAGAGCTGACGATGCTGATGCGCTTGTCTACACGACGAAAAGGTGTACATAGTATGTTAATGTTTTTGACTGTTCAGGTCCCCCAGTAGCATAACTCTGTGTGGTTTGCTGTTGGGAGATGTTGCAGATATTATGAAAAACAAAAATGGATATTATAAATAAGAAAAATGCCCAAAAAAAACTGTAAGAAGACAACAACTCCTCTTTGTTTTATCACCCATGCTCAGCAGTAAAGTTTGTTCTACCATCGGACGGTTACTGGTCATTCAACTGTAGAAGGACGCATTGTTATTATCATAATTAATATTATTATTCTTAAGCTCCTTGGCAACCTTATGACCCATGCCAAATCAACTCACGAGCTGTGGTTGGTTTTAGTGTGAGATATGGAATGGTCGGGTGGACTTTTACGGTGTTTGGTTGATGTGAAAAAGCAGTGATGCAACATTGTTCTGAAACTCATTGCCTTTCTTTTTTTTTCTTTTGTTTTTTTCTTTTGTTTTTTTTTTCTTTCTTTCTTTTTTTTTTCTGGTAATTAATTCAATCCTTTTTGAAGCTCTAGTTAATATGCTGTAACATTTAGCATGGCTTCTCACCAGAATAGTGTAGCCCAAGGGAAGACTTGTGATCATAACAACCTAAAGATGTTCTTAATCCACATCTCCAGAGGGGTGTTGTTACCCTTAGGTTTTTTGTTTGTTTTTTTTCTACTCGTCTACCCTATCTACAATGAGGGCGATATTTTGAACCAATGTATGAATAAGTGGCTTTTCAATTGCTCATCATAATCCTACAACTTTACATTTGGCAGCCAGTTTTGGTGGGATAGACAGCTTAGCTTTCATCTATAGGAATTCTGAAAAATGAAACACATATGCAACAGAATTGCTGCACTGGGTTATCTGGTGTATAATAGACTGTGTGGTTTGCTTCTGTCTCTTCAATAGAGCCTAGTTGTAGACAGACTTGTTGCCCATCGGCTTCCTTTCTGCAATGGAGCTGGTCAGGTTTGGCGTCTGGCTGTGGTTTGGGATGAAGTTACCGATCCTGAGCGTCAGTGAGATCCTCGTCCTCTCGCTCCATGGAGAATAGGTTCCACAGCAGGGTTGTACCGTAAGAATAGCAGCTGGTTAGTCATGTTGCAACTTGAGCTAACTTGTAATTCTGTAGGAGTAAAAGGTAAACATCAGTAAATACTGTATTTAATTGGTAACTTGAATGCGTGTATTTTTTTGAACTTTTCTTTTCTTTTTTTTTTTTTTTTCTTTTTTTTTCTTTTTTTTTTTGTCTAAAACATACCAAATACTCCTGCAAATGAAAATATTCTGCCCACCGTATTATATTTAAATATTTTGCTCTTATTTTATAGAATTTATTTTGTTGTATTTCACTAAAAATAGAATTTGATTTAAGAGGAACATTTTTGTCCTTGTGTTATTTTTAAAGAAGATATTGACTGTACAGAGTTCTGCGCCCTGTTTTTTGCCGACTTTTGTTTTGGCCATGGTGTGACGTTGAATTCTGGAGCTACAGTCGCGATGTGGACTTTCACTTTGTGAGGTTTTTTGTGCACAGAAATATAACAAAAAAAAAAGCATTGCGCCCTTAGCAAATAAAGAACATGGAATCTTGCCTGTGTCTCATTTTTACTTGTGTATATCCAGAAATTAGCCAATTTCTATACACAAGCAACTAAGTTATTTTAATTATTGATTTACCATTGTGTAAAACAATTGAGAAACGTGTCCATCACAGTTTAATAAAGCTCAAGTTGACATATTCAAACTACCTATGTCCAACCAACCATTCAAAACCTAAAGCTCTTAGACTTATTGTCAAAGAAAACCAGCATGTACTCACATTTGAGAAGCCACAACCAGTATTAGTGTTTTCTGTTTTTCTTCTGCATTTTTGATAACTATCAAAACAGCTGTTGTTAAATATTGTGTCAGTTAAATAACGATTAATAAATTTAGCTCTGATTTACATACTAGCTGCCTAAATGCGCCACATTTCCACATTTGCTGTTATTGAGACAGTAATTTGACAGATTTAAGTGCTGAATTATGTACCAAGTTATGAAATTACTGTTGGTTTATTCTGCTCTGAATGTAAATGTAAGGACATTTGGTCATGTGACTCATTTAACATCTTAAAGGGGTATTCTGATTTTACACATCAAGTTCACTTAACTTGTCATGTAATGCTGGGCACACAGTTTATTAGGTACACCTAGATAAAACTAATGCCGTCTAATACAACAGACCTGCAAAAAAATCCTGGCTTCACCAAGGTTATAATCAGTCTTTGTTGAGGCTGTATGATCATTCTGGAGGCTGCAGTTTGTGGTGCTGTTGAACTGTGATTGACAGGAATGGGGTGGACAAAATAAAAGTAACACCCATCAGTATAACGCGAAACAGTTAAACAGCATCATAAACTACATCCTCTATAATGATCATACAGTTGAATTGATATGCTTCTAAAAAAAAAAAAAGTTTCAACACAAACTAAACATTATAACCTTCATGAAGGTAGGAATCATTGCAGGACTGTTGTGTTCGCCTACATTTACCTAATAAACTGACAACTTTAATGTGGGACAAAATTTATTTTTTAATTTAAAATTTTTTTTCTTGATAACTTCTCCTTACCATCTTCATATCTGTAGACTCCAAATGAAAACAATCCAGGAGGAGAAATCTTTCTTTGGTTTCACTGCTCATAATTTTAAGGGGTCACAAGCTAAATAAAGTTTGCAACTACTGCACTATTATATCATCTATTCTATGAATAGATCTAGTGCGGCATATGAACTGTCCCGATACATGAACTCCCTCTAGTGTCCATACACCCAGTTGGAAGTTTATTAGATAGTTAAAACTAATGCAATCCCATCATGCAGTCCTGTAGTGAATCGCACCCCCATGAGGTTTATATTGTGTGGATTCAACATCATTTGAGCTGTCTTCTCAAATGATATTATGGCACTAACTCATTTAATTGTGTCATATTACTATACTTTTCACCAGGCACTTCCTTGGGAACACCTATCCACTTGTTCATGCAAGTATCCAATCAACCAATCATGTGGTAGCACTCTTTAAAATGTGGTGAGCAGAGAAGGATCTCGCAACATGTTTAACCTTGAGGTTGATCGGGTTAGACTGTCAGCTGAGAACAGAAATCTGAGGCTGAGGTGGGCACAACTTTGCCAAAACTGAACAGATACGACTAGAAAAACAGCCTGATCTGATGAATCTAGATTTCTGCTGGGGCATGCAGATGATCAATCATCAGCAGCAACACCCACAAAGGAATCAGTTTCATATAAGAACTGCAAATAAAACCCCAAATTTGAGCAGCTGTAGAATTACCATTACATCACATCATCTGACTTATCTGAGGAAAGAAGCACAGATGTTACCTAGTGACATTAACAATGGATATTATTTAAACATGTCTTACATTTTGACCTGTGTGTGTCCATAAATTAAGCAAGTAAACAAATTCTTTTTGGAACATGTTTTATTATCAAGAAATTCAGATTTAGTTCTCCTTCTCCTGGACGGTCTTTGTTCCACGCAGTCTGCCTGTACGACGGGCAGCGATAAGACCGACCTTGCGACCAGCAGGTGCATCCCTCCTGATTGTTGAGGGTTTGCCAATGTGCTGATGGTTACCACCACCGAAGGGATGCTCAACAGGCTGCAGGGAGAGAGAAAAGGTACGTCAGTCTGAGCAACATTGCGATGTTCTACTGTAGCTGCATTCTCACACTGGGACAGGGAACAAGATCCAGTCCCCATCTACCGGTATGTGAAAAACCTCTCATACATACATACATACATACAACATCAGAGTGCCTTTCACGTAACAGTCCAGGCATGAAACATCTTTTTACAACAGCTTTCAAGACATTATGATCTAGTCCTTTCATTATAATCTGTTTTAGCTGCAAGTGCTTCACACATTGAGAAATGAATGAACTTTAACAAATGTAGACACTCAGCAACGCGACGCAATCAGGAAATTTTAATGGTCTTCATTAAAGACCCAATCCTCATGTCAGTGCCACCTCATTGGACAGAGTTGCTACCAAACTAATTCTGCAACTAGTGATTATTACCAATTATTTCCTCAATTGATCTATTTATTGTTTTGTTTTTAAAATGTCCAAAAACACTCCAGATCACATTTTTCCCCTACATGGTGTCTTAAAACTCAAAATTCAGATCACATTGCTTTATCTTGTGTTATATATTTCTGCATATACTGAGTTTGTGGGGAACCAGGCAGAAACTACAAGACTTTGTTAAAGCTTTGAACAGAAAGTAATTCGGTCTGCATCTCTTCTCCAGTTTCACAGTGCTGAGGTTTCTGCTTTTCCAGCATGTTAACATACTTTCCCCCTTTCCTTATTTAAACTGAATAATTTAAATCATTGATTATGAAACCTTCCTCTAGATTCTGCCAACACAGCAAAACGTGACCTATAAGTAAGGCTGCTTGATGGGACCAACACGTTATCTATACCCAGTCTAACAGAACATGAATAGAAAAAATGGATGGTACAGATTCAGTATGCTCATGTTCACTCACGTTCATAGCCACACCACGGACACGTGGCCAGCAGTTCCTCTTGGCCTTGTACTTGTGGTAGGCACGACCAGCCTTCAGGATGGGCTTGTCAATACGACCACCTCCAGCAACAACACCTTTAACAAAACAGGGCAGAGCTGATCAGCATGTGCACTGGTATGATCACACTTCAGTTCAGATGCCAAATGTACAAACTACACAGTCCTTGCACTACAGGTGATGTTAAAGCAGATCATAGTGGAAGTGAGAAACATTAGCTCCAGACATTAAGGGTTCTTACCAACTACAGCTCTGTTTGCTGAGGAGATGACTTTCTTGGAGCCTGAGGGAAGCTTGACTCTGGACTTCTTGGTCTCGGGGTTGTGGGAGATGACTGTGGCGTAGTTTCCTGACGCACGGGCCAGCTTGCCTCTGTCACCGGGTTTCTCCTCCAGGCAGCAGATGATGGTTCCCTCGGGCATTGTGCCAACGGGCAGGACATTGCCGATGTTCAGCTGAGCTGTGGGATAAAGGATCGTAAGGCACCGGCTTCACACTTAATCATGAATTACTATCCAACAGTGGGACCCAAATTTCAATTAATTACAAGCACATAATTTTGAAGATCCAGCTTTGCAAACATTACTCTGACAATCCCATTTCACTACTTTTGATGCCACGGCTTGTAAGCTGGAATGTCTAAAAACTGGGCCAACTAGGACTTCAGCCAATGATTGCCATTATCAATTAATCTGCCATAAAACATCAGAAAACATGGACCAAGAAAAGCAGAAAATTCTCACATTTGAAAACCTTGAGTCAATCAAAAAACAATCCTTTCCTTGCTGTCCTTTACGACAGCCCAACTGATCCAGCATTTGGATTAAGTTGCTCGCAAGAAATAAGGAGTGATACATTAATAATCAACATTTAGATAAGAATCAGAGCAGACTAGGAATCAGAGAAACCTAGTGTTGGACTCAAAAAACAGGACATCCCCACTTAATTCTAGGTGTGACTAGAGCTAGGATAACAGAATACAGTAAAAACAGTTGGTGTATGTCTTTCATCTGCTTAATTCTGGCAGAACCTTAGAGAATTTGAACTTTGATCCACTTACCCTTCTTGCCGCAGTAGATGAACTGTCCAGTGTGGATGCCCTCAGCAGCGATGAAGAGCTCTGTCCTCTTCTTGAAGCGGTATGGGTCACGGAAGGCCACTTTGGCCAGGGGAGCACCACGGCCGGGGTCATGGATAATATCCTGAGAGGACAGACCAGAGGAAAACAATGATCACACACTCAAACAACCAGCGTGATGTTGACCTGCCCCCAAAACAAGTGTTAAGAGTCCTCATTTACCTTCACAATCCCCTTGATGTAACCATGGCGTTCAGCAAAGTCAACGTGACGGAGTCTAGCAGCACCTTTCCTGTGCTTGACGTGGGCTTTGAACACGGAGCCCGCACCTTTTCTCTGTCCCCTGATCACACGTCCCATCGTGTACTGAAAAAGACGACAGTTAGCGTTATTTCAAGGTTTCTGCAACTTCAATGGTAACTTTTTAAACAACCTCTTAATTCCACATAAAATGCATGTTTTACAATCACACTGGCCTAAGAATGACAGATACCAATGAAAACCAGTAGTGATGATGTAGCCTAAAAGCATTTACCAGGCGCATTATTTATGTCATATTTTTGGTGTGACATAAAGCAGTATCACACTAATTCCCATCATTATTTAACCATTAAACACAAGCCAGTTTTAACTAACTTAAATGATTCGATATTAAAGACCTTTTCGTTATGAAACTGAAAGTTTTAAGGCTTTTAAAGATGTGCAGACACCCTGACTTCCTGTAAATATACCAATAATTCATAATAATTCAATTCACTTAATTAACAGCCGTTGTCTATGTAGGCTGCAGGGTAGCCCACCTAGTGTAAGAAAACTTTATAACAAACATTACACGATATAGAGGGCAAGAAATAATATTTGATCAACTTTAATTATTGTAAGGCCTTAGAAGTCATTTCAATGCGTTCCATGACTTTCAGACCTGCAGGTGCCCGTTATTTACCATTTTGACATGATCAATTTCACTTTTAAGTCTGTGGCTACTTACAAAGTACTGACTTCTGTTGAACACGTCTACTTTCTAACGTCAAAATATCTTCACAAACGGTGAAAGGCAAAAATTAACTCACATGTTCCTGACAAACTAAGTTGTCAGCTATAGTTAGCCTAGCAAGCTAGCTTCCGTAGCTAATCGTTTAACGCTACGATACTCAGCAGTTAATTAGATAAAGTCACATTGCAACCTGTTGTTAAGTTAAACTGTTATGTGTAAATTAATATATCTCCAGCTTCTCTACGCGGCTCACATCAGACACAGATCAGTCCCGTGTGTAGCGGCTAGCCGACCGGCCTCACAGCCGCTACACACCGCTGTCCCTACGCCATGTCACCAATGAGCTACACACAAACACAAAAATGCTTCAAAACACCCATCTGTCGTTAAAATACTCAGTGGGTCTTAATCTTATGCATTTGCCGCACATTTAGAAATGTTGGTTTACAACGGATGATCTGAGAAAATCAAGATTTAGAGCAGATTATAAGAAGGGAAATCAGACAGTCGATGTCCTACCTAAACTCCGTTGACGGAAAGAGGAAGAGCAAAGGAAAAACGCAGGTTTTCTTCCGGAGAAATCACCGATGGGGATGATGGGAGTTGTAGTAAACTAAACAGTTTTGCGATGCCTTAACAAAGAGGAAGATTTATAAAATCAAATCTAGATAAAAAGGTGGAGGGCACTAGCGTGTGACTTTTCATTCTCAGAGGCAAAAACTAACTTTTATTGCTCAAGAAAGCAAATCCATTAAGGATTAGGTAACACTTTATAACTTTATAGCCTACAGCCTGACGTGTCATTTCATTGTATAAACTGGTACCAGTAAGACAGAAGCCAATAAAATCTGCCGATTTTCAATTAATCAGTTAATTGTTTATGGACTGGACTGAATTTTAACACAACCCTGACAAATTAGATTGTTTTAAATGTAAAAGTCCAAAGTGTTTCCACATAAAAGTACTATAAGGTTTTTTATTATCTTTTGCATTGTTCTTAATCATAGTAAGGGGATGTTCACAACATCATGGAGTTAGTCTGTGATAACCATTTTTTTTTAGTCTACCTAGGAAAACCTTTCATGTAAATAAAGATTGCCACATTCATCCGTACAGTATCTGACATTCCTAGCCAAATTATTCAAACACACGTTTTTTTTTTTTTTTTTAGATATATATAAAATGGGTCAATTGTTACGGATTGTGTAAAGCTGGGGGAAGAATTTGTGTTTCATCTTTCTGTTTTTGATGGGGATATTGAAGTATCCAAGTTCTATGTCATGCAAATTTGCTCGTAACTTGGTATAGCAATAGTGTGAAGAGTTTTTAAAAAGTGAAATTTTAACATTTTTCACAGTGATGAGTGAACATAATCTACCCGATTCATTTCCTGGGGTCACTGCAGAGGTGAGTTCATTACGTTACGTTAAGGTTAGCGTTTTTCTACGCACATGCGCAGGATAAATTGGGTTTCCGGTACCGAACGGTAAGTAAAACCACCTAAATAGCCTGCTATTTTTTGTCCAATGACTTAGTGTTAAGGATAACATTAATATTAGTGTCAGGTGGCACTGTGACGAAAAACAGGGGACGTAAATATGCGGCCATAGGAATGCGTCCTGAACCTGCAGCCTCCTCTACTGCTGGAGCATGCTATTCGACTGACCGCTGCCACCCACCACGACAGGAACCTTAAACCCGGAGAAATGTCTATAACTTGTTTTTTGGCGACGTTTCGGTGCCAACAGCGGCTATGGGTAAGTTCATTTACTTATTTTCTCCTTTATTTGCCGTGTAACTTGCGTCTAATGTCAACGAAACCAAAGTTCAAAGCTGAAAAATGTTTCCGTTAAGTAGCTAATTAGCCTAATCAGCTAGCTAATGACGCAGGTGGTTTTAGCCGCCTCAGAAGATCTGCTTTAAAAGTTCTCGTTTCTTTCATCATGGATAAAACTTGTGAAAACACAATGGAAATCGCTGGCTAATTGTAGTAAATGTTGCCTCAACTAGTGTAGTAAAGCTTCATGCTCGTGTTACAAGGCTGAAACGTTTATCTCCACCAATGAGGATGTATTTTCAGGTGCAAGATATTTGTCAGCACGTTTAAACAAAACGTACAGATCCGATTTGCACCGAACTTGGTGGAGGGATGGGCCTTGGTTTAGGGAATAACTCATTAGATTTTTGTGCAGATCCGGACAACTTACAATGAATTTATTTATTTTTCTATGAAATCTGGTGTAACTTAATTGACATTGGACTTGGCAGAGGTTTTCCCTCTGAGTGATCCTCTGGTTCGGTGTGGTTCATAAATGCTTGAAAAGCACACAGCCCCTATGTGGAAGTCAAAATAACATTTATGCTAATCGTATATATTTTATCTAATTATACAAATGACAGAGGAAGTAAAGACAATAAGCTATTTGGCAACTCCAAAAAAAAAAAAATCCTAAAACATATTTTTAGTACACTGTATTATATTACACTTGTGTTCTGCCTCAATTTGATCTTTCAGACGTACATCTTTACCCAATAATTTATTCACACATATTTAAAAGCTGAGTAAAAGGTCAATAAAGACACCACAATTAGTTAAACCGACCTATTTTCCCCTTCTTTCTCCTGTCCTGCATCCATAAGCACTAGTCTAAAACATTGATATTTCCAGGAAGGGGGCATTAATGATCGATTTTATCGTGTCATATTTCGAACCTATTTTTATAAACACTATTAACAGTCACCCTTCATTTGTGGTCGAGTGAAAGTACTACTCTAAATTGTTAAATGATCAGCCCGCCCTGTCTATTAAGTGAGTGAGTGTGTTTGAGAGGTAAATGATTGATTATTATTTATATTATTAAATGTCATGAAGTCTTATTTGTCACGATTTACACATGCATTGTATTCACGTTGTTATCTAGAGTAGATTTGTGAGAAAAAATCAGACCTACTATTTTAGATTAGTTTAAAATAGAAGTTATAACAGTAAATAAGTAGAATGCGATGACGTTTTTGATTCTTATTGGAGGAGAGCGTGTCACATGACCAGGAAGCAGCGTGTAGCTCCGTGTGTAACAACGTTTCTAAGTTAAATCAACATATTTATAGGCCGTTTTCTACTCGTTTGGTCGTCTGATGTGTGTGTTGTTTTGTTTCTATCTCATCAAGTGATGTTGTTACTAAACCGGATTCAGACCTCTCAGTGAGAGGGGCTGTGCGGAGAATCACTTCGTTACCTCCGACAGTTGAATGGTATCGCTTCTCGGCCTTTTGGCTAAGATCAAGTGTAGTATCTGTTCTTATCAGTTTAATATCTGATACGTCCCCTACCCGGGGACCATATATTAAATTGATTTTTGGAACAGGGAGATGGAATAGGGGCTTGCTCCGTCCACTCCACGCATCGACCTGGTATTGCAGTACCTCCAGGAACGGTGCACCCCCCTCTAAATGTGAAAAATTAAAAACAAAGAGTCAGTGATAATTGCTGTTGATGTTATCAATTTGTATTTGTTGTTACTCTAAGTAATACACTATTATACTGCCATTTGGTGAATTGAATAGTATATAGTGTTTTCAGTCCTAGTTTTAAAGGAGTGAGGCTGCACAGTGATGACCTGCATGTAAATGAGTCAAACTAGTAACTGCTGAGTTAGACAAGGAGAAAAGGAAATGTGATGTGCTCACTGTCCCTTCCACATAGTTCCTGCATAGTTTCTTCTGCTGTTGCTTCCCAGTCTGCTTTACCCTGGTAGATCAAAACAAAGGCAAATGCACTGGGTGCACTTGTTTTTGTTAATTTTTACCACTGAAGCAAGAGAGAAATCTTCCAAAGTTTTAGGGCTTCTTCCAGGCTATTGTCATCTGTTATATATATAATATCATAGCATCAGAATACTTCGATACTTTGAGTACAAGTGTGATGACTGCACGTAGACTTCAGCTGTCTACTTCGGCCCCTAGGGACACAGTTGAGGCGAGCCAATTAACATGAAATGACCGTCGGTTGCACTCCGACACGACAGGGAACTTGGAGAAAAGTTTGTAACTTGTTTTTGGGCAACGTTTCAGGAATAACAACAACTTTGGGTGAGTCAATTTATTTGTTTTCTCCTTTATTTGTCATGAAACCTGCTTCTAACGTCAACGAAACAAAACGTTAATGATGCAGTTTTTTCCGTTGCGTAACTAATTAGCGAAATAAGCTAGCCATCTCGTGCGCGACAGGTTCCTTCGACCTGGAGAAAGAAATGAGCCTAACATTTTTGGGCGACGTCTCAGGGCCAAAAGCCTATTTGAGTAAGTTAACTACCACCTACCTCCTTTATTTGTCGTGAAGCATTTGTCAAAACCAAACTTTTATACTTCAGTTTTTTCGTTCGGTAGCTAATTAGCTTAATGAGCTAGCTAATAACGCACCTGGTTTTAGCCGCCTCCGTAGGTCATTTGAGTGTCTTTTGCTTCAAAACATTTACCGTTTCTTTCGTCTTGGATAAAATTGGCAAACTCAATGAAATGTGCTGGTAAAATGTAATTACTATTGGCCAACGAGTGTAATTAACAGCTTCATGCTAAAGCCAACAACTGTTTGGGAACTCCAGAAAAGTTCCTAAAGGACATTATTATTATTATTATTATTATTATTATTATTATTATTATTATTATTATACTTATACTACTCGATTAGGTCTGCCAAACGTGGATTTTTTACCCAGTAAAGCTGTTTGTTTAACAAAGTACTTGATTTGTTTGTGGCAACAAGAAACTGAATTAAGAGACTGCAAATTTACCAAATTCTCAAATTTTCTCCTTTCTCCTGCTCTACGTCCATTATTATAAGCCGAAAACATTAATATTTCCAAGAAAATCGAAGTAGTTTTGTTAAATTGTTAAATTATCAGCAGGTCTTGTATATTAAATTGCCATTGTTCGTGTTTGAGCTGCAAATCGTACTGATATGAGGTCTGGTTTATCGGGATTTACAGAACAGTTGTGCTAATATGGTTAACTAACATACATTTGAAGCTATATTGTCTATATCATTAGATTAGATTAGATTTGTTTAAAACAGACGTTTAAGTAAATGTATGGATCTTGGTGACGTATATGATCCTTATTGGAGGAGAGCGTGTCACGTGACCGGGAAGCAGCTTGTAGCACTGCAGTACATGGTGGAACAACGTTACATACTTACAATAACATATTTTGTTGCAATTTTCTACTCGTTTACTCGTCTGTTGTGTGTTTTTGTTTCTATTTCATTGTGTGTTGTTACTGAACCGGATTCAGACCCATCAGTGAACGGGGCTGTGCGGAGAATCAGCTCGTTACCTCCGACAGTTCAATGGTATCGCTTCTCGGCCTTTTGGCTAAGATCAAGTGTAGTATCTGTTCTTATCAGTTTAATATCTGATACGTCCCCTACCCGGGGACCATATATTAAATTGATTTTTGGAACAGGGAGATGGAATAGGGGCTTGCTCCGTCCACTCCACGCATCGACCTGGTATTGCAGTACCTCCAGGAACGGTGCACCCCCCTCTATATGTGAAAAATAAAAAACAAAGAGTCAGTGATTATTGCTGTTGATGTAATCAATTTGTATTTGTTGCTACTCTAAGCAATACACTATTATACTGCCATTTGGTGAATTGAATTGTATATAGTGTTTTCAGTCCTAGTTTTAAAGGAGTGAGGCTGCACAGTGATGACCTGCATGTAAATGAGTCAAACTAGTAACTGCTGAGTTAGACAAGGAGAAAAGGAAATATGAAGAGTTCACTGTCCCTTCCACATAGTTCCTGCATAGTTTCTGCTTCTGCTGCTTCCCAGTCTGTTTTCCCCTGGTAGATCAAAACAAAGGGAAATGCACTTTGTGCACTTTATTTTCTCTTATTGTCTTAATTATTTAGAGAACTGCACATAAAATGTTGTAGAAACAGTGTTATTCCCACTCCAGAGCAATATCTGGCAGTAGCAAAAATATCAGTTGCCCACTAAACAATGAAGTATATATATATATATATATAATATATATTGGCTAAGCTTTGGGAATGGCTCCCTCTAGTGTTTAAATGATGTACTGAGAACAACATTGTTGATAATAAAGATATTAGTATACTGATTATTGAGAATCATTATTCATAATAATAATCTTCATTCAGTGCCCCAATGAGATGAATCTTGGAAAATGTCATTATCCCTAACTAGTGTCTCTGATTATTCAATGTTTTTATCATGTACCACTATTTACTGCAAACACAAATATAATTTTGTATACCACAGTGACTTCTTTAATCATATCTTGTGATGTGTGGTGTCAGCCTACTTATAGTGTAAGATGATCAAGGTAGATTCATCAATAATTCCATTTCAGCATTATCATTTGAGGGTTGTCTCATTATATATAAAATATAACATATTTGTTAAATGATAGTACTGAGGATCCAGGATATAATTTTCCGATCATATCTTATGTATTCTTCAGCAGAGCAGTGCCTGAATCTGCTGCTAAGCCATTTTAGGGAAACTGGGTGCAACAATGAAGATGTGGCCTGACAGTTAAATGATTTCATCACAATGATCACCAGCTTATACATGTCCCTTCATGACAGATGTTTCTTTTATGTATTGTTACAGGTGAGAGCATGGACGCAGTCCCCCACTACCAGGAATTATGCAGTCGAGATTCCCCTGTTCACGGAAGTCACACTACAGGAGACTACAGGAGGAGTCAACAATACACCTCACCCTCTTTCAAAGCAAATGTTGCAGAGACTGTTGATATCATCTGCATGTATTTTATGTGTTTGATAATGGCCATTTCAGATATAATCAGCTATTTATTTTGACACCTCTGAAGCCATTCGAGCATGCTGCTATAATTACACAATGTCAAGTATATTTATAAAGTATATTTGTATATTTATTCATGTTACTGGACTGATTTCTTTTTTTCAATTAAATATAGCTTATCAAAAGTATACTTGTCAGAATGTTTTGTCTTTGCCCACATGTCATTCATTTACATTACTTGCTTTCTGTCTTTTATGAATTGTCTTCTGACAATTGGGAAAATTATTAAAGTACACTTATATTTCTGAGGCTGAGTAAAGCTCTTTTTATGTCCCTACATGCAAGTAACCTGGCACTCTGTGTTCCCATGTTTTGATAAACAAATATACCCCATTGTTTCATTTAATAACTGATATTCCACAATTCACTGTTAGTGTAACACTGACCCCTTTATTGAATAAATAAACACAATTAAGAATGAAGTCAAAAATCCGAAACTGTAATATGTACATTAAAAATATAACTATTTACAATTTAGCCAATGAGATGCAATTATTTACAGATGAAAGTCTTTCCTCCAGATCACCCTATCGAAATAAAAAAACCAAAACACCACAGCACTATAGATTAGACAATTTAAAAGTTAAATGTAATAAATATGAAGATATTTACAATATTTACAATGCAGCTGTATCATATTTACAGATGTGTTTATTTATATTCTATTGCTCCAAGTTGCCAACAACAGAGTTGCTGTACATTCAGATGGCTGTCTTGTGGCATGCAGGTTGATGAGTCGCTCTTGTTGACGAATGAAGTCCCACACCGTCTTGATGTTTATTTTCAGCAGGGGAATGACTGCTTTGGACAGGAGTGGATCCTCTACCAAAATCCTGTGCTGGATCCGCTCATGCGCCTTCAAGATGTTCGTCTTCTCAGGACTGCTGTTAGCCTGTGCACGCAACCACAACAGTTTCACCAGTGTGTACATAAGCCTGTTGTGCTGAGTACTGATGTCCTCTTGTGCTGGTGCATATCGCTTGGCCATATTTAACCGCTGTATTATCGCAGCATCAACTAGATCATCCTTCTTTTTGCGGCAGTAGAGGGTGTTGCCCCAGTGTGTACCTTAGAGCTGGTTGTACTGCTGCGGTGTCTTGTCGTGATCCTCCGCTGCATTCCAAACTTGGAGAACCCTGTTCCTCTGCTCTGGTTAGTGACAGCTGGTTCTCAGGCCAATCTCCACCAGTACAGAGCAGAACATTTCCAACTTCTGGACGCTGGGAAGTGGATTAGGATTGCAGGCATCCTCCTGTTAAAAAAATACCATATAAATGTGATAAGTTCAAATGTTTACATTGTCTAGTAACCAGTAAATTTTATTTCATTTTAGGAGAGACACAGATACTCATGAAAGCCGGAGGGTGAACAGTGGAGGTTTCATTGCTGGTGAGCATAATGTGGGGCAGGATGGCATCCAGCACACCATCATGGGCCTCCTCGTCGCTCTGATACACCTCATCTGTTTCTGGATCAGGCTGGCCAGGCTGAATCACCTCCTCCTCTGGATCAGGTCCATCATTGACATTTCCTGAAGACAGAAGGATACAGATTCACCTGTGCTCTGGCTGAACAGGTACTCCAGTCCAAGCAGCTTGTCAGAAGGGACATCAGCAGGGGCCCGGAAATTCTCCTCGACAGTCTCTCCAAACAGCTGCTGACAGCAGGTGTTGAGGCAGTCGATCAGTGGCACCGAGTAGGTTCTGATGTGCCGTCCTTTGCCACCAAACACGGCATCTGAACTCCTGTCTGGGTTCCACCGTGCAATGCCACTTATCAGGTAAACCTAAAAGAGCCGAGCTGTACAGTGGGGAGCTGAGTAGAGTAGAGTAACAGCAGTAAAAATGCAATCCATACAATATAGGCATACATACACACAAAAATGCAAGTATGCAGTTAGCGGCAACATCACTGTTGTCATTGTCACTTGTCACAAGAACCATCAGAAGAGACAGCAATCAGTCCCTATCTACTCGCATAAAAGACCCCATATATCTGTGGCCAGGTGGATGAGCCGGAATGTTTCCTGAGCCCCAATTGTGACCCTTCTCACGTGGTGTTTGAGCTGCTCCCTGGAAGTGTATAGGCGGACAACGTCCTCGTCTGAGACAGACTTCAGTGTTGCCAGGTCCTTGGCTCTGACGGCGTTGAAGAGCAGCTCCAGGTCTGCGCAGTTGTAGGCCACCATTTTCAGCACAGTGACAAAAGTGGAGAGGATCTGGCTCTGGTAATCCTGCACATTTTCAGCCTCTGCCAACAACAAAGTGTAGCGCAAGAGCCACGCAGAGGGGAGCTCTCTTTCAGTAGGTGGAGCCTGAAATGTGTGTCCAAATGCAGGGACAATCCCTCCGGGTTCATTAGGAGAGTGGTGTACAGGTCCTTATGTTGAAGGTACTCATCAACGTGATTCTCCTGTATCTGCTGCCACACCTTGACCATATTGTGACCTTCGGTTCAGTCTCTCAGAAGGCGCAGAACACTTCTATCCACACCATGCCTGTAAGTAGAGTCACAATTAATATGTTGAGATTGATATGGGTGACTACTTTGAAGTTTGTTAAATGCTCACACTATGCTCAGAATACTCACTTGCTGGTCAGGATGGCAGGGAACATGGCTCGATGAGCTTGGCTAAGTTGGTATAAAATAGCGGGATCCCACGCAAGCCACCGACCCACTGTACTACCATCTCTACTTCTGAATGCCTTTGTGCATGGTCCACAGCTCAACACCTCAGTGAGCACTGTGTACCAGCTGGACCCATCACAGATGTTAAGGAAAAAAATCATATCAAGTAAAGGTCAATAGCAGTATATGACTTTCTGTGCTCTTTTTTTCCTCTCATGTTTACATATGGTAATAAATATTCAGCTGTAATATAACTGTAACACAGGTGAAGTGAGTTATACACAGGAATGATAGCCAGACTTGGAGAGGTGCACAATCCGTCCTTTACCTGCACACTTATCACCTCGAGGGCACTTGAGGGAGTACCTCCACACTCCCAACAGGGCGCCACACAAAGACACAGCTCTGAAATAAGAGCTGTGGGGTCGGCAGAGCACCCCGGACATAGCCAGGAGGTTCTGGTGGATAAAACCACATCTGGTCTGACTTCATCACCCGTCGCCTCTTTATAAGACCATGAATGTCCTTGTAGATTTGAGCAGGGGTGAACAGCCCTCTTTCTGTGTCCTCTGAGCCAGGAAATGTCAGCAGATGGGATGCCATTGGGGTTTTCCCACAGACGCACCCATCCCTCTAGCTCCACCTGCAACACATAAAAAACACACAAACCATTTGGTTATATAATATATTACTAAGAAAGAAAGCATAAAACTTTAAAATAAAATTTTATAAACTTGCTCAAAAAATGGTTCTCATTTACTGTACATTTACTTTATTGTGTGTGTGTGTGTGTGTATGTATGTGTGTGTGTATGTGTATATATATATATATGATGTGAATATCACAGCTGGTTCACCCTGAGGAGATTCTACCTTGGTTGTAGACTGTTGGCTGGCTAGTGGTTGCATGCTAGATTGGACTAGGTTGCTGGAGAGTGGCTTGAGTCTGTTGAAGGAGTTTCTCTGCATGGGTCAGGGCAGTGGCCTGGTGGAGCAGCTCCTGTGGAGGATTGGGGAAAATAATTTCTTCTCCAGATAACAATATGCCTCTTTGGTCACCATCAGTATGGCCTGCTAACGATGTGCAGATGCATCTGGATTGATGACATGGGTTACTAGGGTCACTATACTCAGCTGGAGCTTCTGAAATACACCTATTTTATTTTATGTTATTTTATTTAATAGAAAAAAAAGCAAGGTACAACACAAGGATGCCACACAGGCGCATGATGTCATGTAATCAATCCTATAGTAGTCAAGAGTGCATTTACTAAGGCACTCTTGCCCCGTGTGTATGGAAAAAAACTCCTGTGATAACATCCCAAAAATTTAACTAGTAAAGCAAAATAGAACAAAGCACTGGGTATCAACAAGAGCTGTCCTTTATTTCTTACACACTGTGTATTTTTACATAAACTGTATCATAATTGACAGAACTAAGACATACAAAACAGTGTTTCAGCATTCTCCAGACAGAAACAGCAAAAGAACATTCCCAAAGGACATGATGTATTGTTTCCTCTGCAAAACATTTAATTCTGGGACAGTACTTATTGAGTGTCAGTTTGTGATTATACAGAATAGACCGGACTGGAAGTTTCTTGTGCAATACAAGCCAATTAAAAACTTTTAGTTTATTCTCCATTCTTTTCAATTGAGTTCTTGTTCAATCAGTTTGCGTCATGAAAGCTAGCTCTGTTTCGTATGAGTTTATCACTAAAATTTGATAAAATCTGTTATGCATTCCAATTTCTTCTTTAACCATTTAACAATATATTCAAAATAATTAGACATAGTTTGTGTTTTTGGAGTTCTACTGTTCCACGAAGTCACAAATCGCAAGCGGGATAGTGAGCCAGAATCTAAAAAATAACTGACATTCATATTCATATATTGTTCCTCTCTTTGTTTATTCATATCCTCCCCCCAAAAATTAAATAATATTTTAGTCAATTGTTTGCTTACAGAAAAACGCTTTGGGAAAACAAGCTAAATGTAATAATGTTGGCAGAATGTCTGCCTTAACAGCCTTCACCTTCGCAATGTTAGTCAGGTTCCTGTTTTTCTTTTCTTTTCTTTTTTTTTTTAAACCAAATTTAACTTTTGAGACCAGTTGTAAAACCTGTCACCTTTGGAATGTCCAAAGGAGACACCTAATATATCCATAGGACCCGGACATAGAACTTTACCCACATATCCTGTCTCCCTGCCAGCTCCATGTTCCTAAAGTTGTACATTGTGATTTGTTTTTTGGTTTATTTTTTACCACTGAAGCAAACGTTTTGAGGGCTTCTTTCATCTGTTACATATGATATCATAGCATCAGAATACTGCGATACTTTGAGTACAAAGTACTTTGAGACTGCACGTAGACTATAGCTGTCTGATTCGGCCACTAGGGGCACAGCTGAGACGAATTCATTAACATGAAATGACCGTCAGTTGCACTCCGGCTCGACAGCGGACTTAAACTTGGAGAAATGTTTGTAACTTTCTTTTGGGCAACGTTTCAGGAATAACAGTTACTTTGGGTGAGTCAATTTACTTGTTTCTCCTTTATTTGTAGTGAAACCTGCTTCAGACTTCGACTAAACCAAACGTTAATGATGCAGTTTTTTCCGTTGCGTAACTAATTAGCGAAATAAGCTAGCCATCTCGTGCACGACAGGTTCCTTCGACCTGGAGAGAGAAAGGAGCCAAACTTATTTTTGGGCGACGTCTCAGGGTAAACAGCTACTTTGAGTAAGTTAATCACTAGCTATCTCCTTTATTTGTCGTGAAATATTTGTCAAAACCAAACTTTTATACTTCAGTTTTTTTCGTTCGGTAGCTAATTAGCTTAATCAGCTAGCTAATAACGCACCTGGTTTTAGCCGCCTCCGGAGGTCATTTGAGTATCTTTTCCGCTTGAAAACGTTTAACGTTTCTTTCGTTTAGGATAAAACTCAATGAAAAGTGCTGGTTATTAATATTGCTCATTAGACCAATTAACAGCTTCATGCTAAAGCCAACAAATGTCTGGGAACTCCAGATAAGTTCCTAAAAGACATTATTATTATTATTATTATTATTATACTTATATTGTGGCTCAGTTAAGTCTTTCAAACGTGGATTTTAACACAGTGAAACTGTTAATTTAACAAATTACTTGACTGACAACTGACAACTAGAAACTGAATTAAGAGACTTAAATTCTCATTTTTTCTCCTTTCTCTTGCTCTACATCCATTAGTATAAGCCGGAAACATTGATATTCCCGAGAAAAACGAAGTAGTTTTTATATTGTTAAATTATCAGCTGGTCTTGTATATTAAACTGCCACTGTTTGTGTTTGAGCTGCAAATCATACTGATAGGTCTGGTTTGTTGGGGAGAGTTGTGCTAATATGGTTACCTTACGTACATTTGAAGATATGTTGTCTTTATCATTAGTTTAGTTTCAAACAGAAGTTTAAGTAAATGTATGGATCTTGGTGACGTTTGATTCGTATTGGAGGAGAGCGTGTCACGTGAGCAGGAAGCGGCTTGTAGCTCTGTGTGCAACACATGGTGCAACGACGTTACTTATATACTTACGTTACAATAACACATTTGCAATTTGCAATTTTCTACTCGCTTACTCGTCTCTTGTCGTGTGTTGTGTTTTTGTTTCTATCTCAGTGAGTGTTGTTACTGAAACAGATTCAGACCCATCAGTGAACGGGGCTGTGCGGAGAATCAGTTCGTTACCTCCGACAATTGAATGGTATCGCTTCTCGGCCTTTTGGCTAAGATCAAGTGTAGTATCTGTTCTTATCAGTTTAATATCTGATACGTCCCCTACCCGGGGACCATATATTAAATTGATTTTTGGAACAGGGAGATGGAATAGGGGCTTGCTCCGTCCACTCCACGCATCGACCTGGTATTGCAGTACCTCCAGGAACGGTGCACCCCCCTCTATATGTGAAAAATAAAACACAAAGAGTCAGTGATTATTGCTGTTGATGTTATCAATTTGTATTTGTTGCTACTCTAAGAAGTACACTATGATACTGCCATTTGGTGAATTGAATTGTATATAGTGTTTTCAGTCCTAGTTTTAAAGGAGTGAGGCTGCACAGTGATGACCTGCATGTAAATGAGTCAAACTAGTAACTGCTGAGTTAGACAAGGAGAAAAGGAAATATGAAGAGTTCACTGTCCCTTCCACATAGTTCCTGCATAATTTCTGCTTCTGCTGCTTCCCAGTCTGCTTTCCCCTGGCTGATCAAATCAAAGGCAAATGCACTTTGTGCACTTTATTTCTCTTATTGTCTTAATTATTTCGAGAACTGCACATAAAATGTTGTAGAAACAGTGTTGTTCCCACTCCAGAGCAATATCTGGCAGTAGCAAAAATATCAGTTGCCCACTAAACAATGAAGTAGTAAATGGTTTTCATGTGAGAAAAATGTGTTTTGTGAGTTTTTATTCTTTTTTCTGAATTTAAAATGAAGTTCAATCAATGTTTATTGCAGTCTAACTTTGAAAGCAGCTTTGGCTACCTGGCACACACTTGCAGTTAGGCTGATGCTCATTTAGGAGGTAAGGTAGGAGGTATAAAGATTTCAGATGAGCCCATTGATGTGGAAACAGGGCATTGATTGCATCATTTATCAAATAAAATGCAAATTGTCTTTGTCAGCCTTTGTGCAGATCTGTATGTATGAATTCCTACAGATTCAAACCCCCCTATAGCCTAAAGCTTTGTTAATTTGTAGCTTGTGAGCCCTATCAGTTGGTATGGATTGTCTTCCAAGTCTGCTTTCCCCTGATGGATCAAAACAAAAGCAAATACACTGTGTGCACTGTTTTCTCTTATTATTTAAATCTTTCTTGTTGCTGTGAGTTGCCCACAGAGAACAGTGGATAAAATGTTTAAAATGTAAAAAAAAAAAAAAAAAATGACGGTGTTCCCACTCCAAAGCAATAGGTGGCAGTAGCAGGAATATCAGTTACCCGCCTCCAGCAAACAAAGAAACAGGAAGTGGTTCTAATGTGAGGGGAAAAATGTGCTTTGAGAGTTTTAATGCTTTTCTTTGAATTTCAAATGTGGATCAAACAAAGTTTCTGGCAGTCGGATTTAGCTTTGATTCACTTGAACTTGCAGTTGGGCTGTTGCTCATTTAAGGAGGTAAAATAGATAAAATACATGATTTTAGATCAGCCTTTGTTTTGGAAATACAGCATTGCATGATGGGAAATATAGGCATTATCTATCAAATAAAATGTAAATAACCTTTTTCAGCCTTTGTGCAAAAACGTATCATCTGTATTGAATTCCTGCAGATTCACAGCCCCCTATTGCCCCTTGTTTTGTTGATTTGTAACTTGTCAGCCCCATCAGTCAGCATGGTTTGTCTGTGAAAGACTCCCCTGTCTGTGAGCTGTACAACTCATACTTACCTGGCAGGGGAGATACCATGATCATGAAGGTGGTTCACCCAGGGCGAGGCTCAGCCATTGCACTCCGGTTGTGCTGACCCCTGCGAATTCCCCAAATGTGGGAATCTCGACTGCATAATTTCTGGTAGTGGGGGACTGCGTTCGCGCTCTCCCCTGATAAATTGTGAAATGGAAAAAACCAACGATCTCTTAAAAGCTAGATGATTGTTGTTGATATATATAGGATAGATATTATTAACATACCCTCACTCATATTTAGCAAAATATGATTCAGTGAATCATGCTCCAATGGATGTGAAATCACACTATATTTTGGCTTGGACAGATGTGGAAGTAAACTTCTCAGTGAAGAAGAATCTCTCAATACCTTATCCATCACTTAAGTTTAGTGATATTCCTGAGGAAATGTGTTTTGAAATCCTCTGAAGGTCCACAGTCCACAGTGAATGACTGGATTATGTACAAAGCTATCATTAGTAAATTCCATTGCATGTGAAATATTAAGTATAGGGTTGAATTGTGCAGTTATCTCTGTTCTCCACTAGAGACCACTGGAGCTCTATTAGTTGTTGTTGTTGTTGTTGTTGTTGTTGTGTAGTGTGTCACTGCAGTGGTTTCCCCTGATACATCAAAACAAAGGTAAATACACTGTGTGCACTTTATATTCTCTTATCTAAATTATTTCTTCTTGCTGTGAGTTGCATACAGAGAACAGTGGATAAGGTTTTGAAGAAAGTGTTTTTCCCACTCCATAGCAATAGGTGGCGGTAGCAGGAATGTCAGTTACCCAATACCAGCAAACAAAGAAACAGGAAGTGGTTGTAATGTGAGGGGAAAAATGTGCTTTGTGAGTTTTTATGCTTCTGTTTGTTCGATCCATATTTGAAATTCAAAGTTTCTTTCAGACTTTTTTAGGCTTTCATTCTCTTGAACTCGCAGTAAGGCTGTTGCTCATATAAGGAGGTAAAATGGATAAAATTGATGTTTTTAGGTCAGCCTTTGTTGTGGAGATACAGCATTGCATGATGGGAAGTATAGGCATCATGTATCAAATAAAATGTAAATAATCTTTCTCAGCCTTTTTCAAAAAAGTATTGTCTGTACTGAATTCCTGCAGATTCACAGCCCCCTATTGCCCCTTGTTTTGTTGATTTGTAACTTGTCAGCCCCATCAGTCAGCATGGTTTGTCCGTGAAAGACTCCCCTGTCTGTGAGCTGTACAACTCATACTTACCTGGCAGGGGAGATACCATGATCATGAAGGTGGTTCACCCAGGGCGAGGCTCAGCCATTGCACTCCGGTTGTGCTGACCCCTGCGAATTCCCCAAATGTGGGAATCTCGACTGCATAATTTCTGGTAGTGGGGGACTGCGTTCGCGCTCTCCCCTGATAAATTGTGAAATGGAAATACCAATGATCTCACAACATCTGGATGAGAACAGTCCATTTATGTGGAGTACAGAATTTTTATTAATGCACCCTCACTCATATTTAGTAAAATGAAATTCAGATTCAGTGAAATAAGCTCCAATGGATGTGAAATCACACTCCCTCTCAGCTCGCTGTTGTGAATAGGACAGATGTGGAAGTAAACTGTCAGTCAGTGAAGAAGAATCTGACAGTGTTTTATATTGTTCACTGTAGTTTACTTATTTAGAATTCTTCTGAAGGTTGACAGTGCACAGCAAATGAATGCATTATGTACAGAGTTAACATTAGTAAATTCATTTGTATCTTAAATATTAAGTATAGGGTTAAATTGTGAAGTTAGCTCTGTTCTCCACTAGGGACCTCCATAGCTCTATTAGTTGTTGGTTTGTAGTATGTCACTGCACTGTACTTATGTCACACAGAGGACTAATTTCTGGTACATTGTTTTTGTTGCATGTTTCAACAGTTGCAACACTTCTGAACTCCTGCGATGTCTGTGCTCTGCAAATTTTTCAAGTGTGGGAATCTTGAAGGCATAATTTCTGATAGTGTGGCACTGTGTTCGCACTGTGTCCTGATGACATTAAAAAGTAAAAATCTCAGCAAGACCCATTCTGGTGGGATGGTTTGTAACCTGCAGCACAATTTGAGATTTTCTAGGTTTGAAGCTAATAAGTATTTAAAAACCTATCCTCATTGTTTGTAATTTTTTTAAAATGACAAGTCACAGCTTCCACACATCTGCACTATGATCTGTCCTTGGAATGAATGTGTTATATTAAATTAATTTTCAAAAAAGTACAAATGATCATGTACTGCCCTTGCAGCGCGTTCACTTATGCAAAGCTAGACAGCCAGTTAACATTTAGAAGTCCTCCAATAACACACAAGGCTTGACTTTTCTTGTTTTTTACTGAAAACTCGTTTCCACATTTGCTTTGTCTGTAAAACTGAAACATTACAGAGATAAAACAAATCAGTACACAAAATGTTCCATGCACATGTAGAAATTGCATATTATACACACGCTTTAACAATGTCAAAAAAGGCACTGTACTGTGTGGAAAATAGCTTAACTACCACAATAGCTACAACCCACAAGCCAATTGTCAACAGAGCTAGCTGCTGCAAATTAGCAGAGCACATGTTTAGCTAACCCGATAAAACTCTACAGCATGTAAATACTTTAAGAATACAAGAATATAGCAGTAATCTACATATACTACTCAGACACATGATTTCCAAGGCAGAAGCGTGACAGAGAAACCTCCAACAGATACATGCATCGAGCAGTGTCCGTCTTGCCTGCTTGATCTCAACTGAAGCATGTGCTTGACTACAGACTAACCTGTGACCAGCAGGTGGCAGCACAGAACATGAACTAATACAGATGAATCAATTGTTTTTAACCTTTTAACTTATGAAGCCCACTTTTTTAAACTTTTATAATCTTTAACTTATTGAAATTATTTATTAACTTAAAGGCAGCACACTCACCGCTTGATATAATACCATTATATCACTACTAATACTGTACATCTAAATTTAGAATGTCCTTAGTCACCAAGTTGGGACGTTTTTACTAAGTCTCTGAAAGAAGTGCCACAATCTCTGAGATTGGCCTTAGAAACACCTTGGCTGTCCCGTTCTTTACAACACGCACCTCTACATTGCGGACTCTTTTATCGCTGCTTAGCAATGTCTTAACAATTAGTCCCATTGGCCATTCATTTCTGTGGGCCTGTCAGTCTTTCAACAAGACAACATCTTCTTCTTTGATGTTTGGCTTGTCACTTGTCCACCTCCTGCGACTCTGTAAAGTGGACAGATACTCTCCTTTCCACCTCTTCCAAAAAGTGTCAGCAAGACACTGGACTTGCTTCCACTGCTTGCTATACAACTGAGCCGTGGCATAATTTCCAGAGGGAGCTGAAACAGCACTCATCTTCTGAGTAAGAAGCATCGCTGGGGTGAGTACCGCAGGCATATCTGGGTCAGTGGATACAGACACAAGGTCTTGCATTGATGATCGCCATTACCTCTGCCATCAAAGTGCTCAGGACTTCATGTGTGAGACGTGTTGGTCCTGTTTGAAACATTGCATCCAAAATGCGTCTGGTAACTCCAATGAGCCTCTCCCAGCTGCCTCCCATGTGGGAAGCATGAGGGGGATTAAACACCCAGGAGCATTCTTTCTCCTGCAGGTACTGCTTGACTCTTGTGTTGTCCGTGTTTATTCCCAACTCTTTACATGCCCCACAAAGTTAGTTCCTCTGTCAGACCGCAGAAGTTTCGCTGGCCCACGAATTGCGAAAAACCTCCTTAGAGCATTGATAAAACTGTCTGTTGACAGGGCCTCAATTAGTTCAATATGTACTGCTATGGTGGACATACAGGTAAAGAGCACAGCCCAACGTTTGCTGTTTGCAGCTCCTCCTCTTGTACGACGTGTTGTAATAGGCCATGGTCCAAACACATCAAGGCCGACAGAGGTGAATGGAGGTTCAGGACTGACTCTGTCCACTGGCAAATCTGCCACTTTCTGGGCCTCTAACTTCCCTCTCAGCTTGCGTCAGGAAACACACTTGTTGATGACAGAAGAAACCAGACGCTTGCTTCCAATTATCCAGTATCCCGCTGCTCGGATGGTTCCTTCCTTAATGTGTCATCCTTGATGAGCTACTTGTTCATGAAAGTGTCTCACGAGTAGTACGGAAATATGATGGGTATTTGGAATGATCAATGGGTGCTGTTCTTCTTTTGTCAGGTCAGCAGAGGAAAGACGACCTCCAACACGAAGCAGACCATCTTCATCCACAACTGGATTGAGCTTTTTGATTGTATTTCGCCTTGGCCCTGCTTGCCTGTTTTTGAGATACTTCCGTTCATCCTGAAATGCTTCGTGCTGGACAAAGCGAATGATCACAGCTTTGGCTTGTGGAAGCTCACTTGTGTTGGGCGTTTCTTTGAAACATTTCCATCCTTTCTTTCCAGCATCTTCTGCCTTTCCTTTTAAAAGATGATGCAACATAGATGAGCTTGGCTATGGTTTGACAAAGTGTGCTCCAGCCAGAGCATCGTTCAAAGTATTGTGTGCCCAACTGGGTCTCTGATGCCTTTGTTGCAAGAGTAGTAACCTCAGGGCGGATCTCATCATTAGCTTCCGGCTCAACAAGTAAGAAGAGATTGGAGTCAGGTGTCTCTACTGAGTTGTCATGATACAGGAAGGCTGGACCCGAAAACCAGTTACTGTACCGGAGTTTGGCTGCTGGTATTGGCCTGGTGGCGTGATCAGCAGGGTTAACGTCTGTTGGTATGTAGAACCACTGGTTGGGATGAGTGGATCTTCTGATCTGAGTGACGCGGTTTGAAACGTACATGTAAAACCTTCTGGTTGAGTTGTGGATATAACCCAGCACAATTTTACTGTCTGTAAAAAACTTAACAGCATTGATCTCAATGTTGATTTCATCCCTGATCAGCTCATATAGCTCAACAGCCAGCACAGCTGCACAGAGCCCCAGACGTGGAATGGTGTGGGCAGGGCGAGGGGCCAATTTTGATTTTGCCATGACAATTCCAACATGGTATTGTCCTTCACTGTCAGCAACTCTCAAGTAAGCGACAACTCCTATAGCAACCATGGAAGCATCTGAGAAGATGCACAGCTCCTTTTTCTGCGTTGTGGACAGTGAGACTGGAGTGTAGCACCTCTGTATGTTCAGATCTTCAAGAGCCTTTAAAGAGTCCTTCCATAGGTTACACTCTGCTTCCTTATCTGGAAGGAGAAGGGCATCCCACTCTCTCTGTTCAAACGACAGCTCTCTGACTAGTGCCTTCCCTTGTGTTGTTATGGGAGCTATAAAGCCCAAAGGGTCGAACAGACTGTTGACTGTCGACAACACACCTCTCCGTGTAAAAGGCTTGTCTTCGTGAGACACTAGGTAAGTAAAGCTGTCTGTTTCTAAGTTCCAAAATAACCTAAGGCTCCTCTGAAAAGGGAGAGGGTCCACTCCCAGGTCCAGATCCTTAAGATCCTTGGCGTGGTCCTCCGCTGGGAAGGCTTCCATTACCTGGCTGCTGTTTGATGCCACCTTGTGCAGTCGCAGGTTGGATTCTGCCAACATCTCTTGAGTCCGTGTGAGGAGATCAATTGCCTCTTCAGGTGTAGCAACTGAGGTGAGACCATCGTCAACATAGAACTGCCTCTCAACAAACCTTCTCGCATCTGATCCATGCTCTGGTTCTCCTTTTTGAGCTGCTCGTCTCATGCAGTAAATAGCTACAGCAGGTAAAGGGGAGTTTCCAAATACATGGACCTTCATCCTGTACTCAGCCACGCTTTTATTGACATCATTGTCCTCATACCAGAGGTACTGGAGGTAATTCCTGTGGTCTTCACGGACGACAAAGCAATAAAACATTTGTTGCACATCTGCTGTAATAGCTACCTGTTCTCTTCGGAACCGCAGAAGAACTCCCAACAGAGTGTTGTTTAAGTCTGGTCCACCGAGGAGCAAGTCATTGAGCGATGTTCCATCGCATTCAGCGCTTGAATCGAAAACAACCCATATTTGGTCGGAAACAACAAAGGCTGGTTGAAATTATTTATTAACTTAACTTAAAGGCGGCACAGATCATGATACAGTTGCTACACCAGCATTTTAATTGTCTTGCTTGATCAGAACGCATCTGTACTTGTGGATTGCAATATGAAAAGGTGTTTTTATTTATACAGTTTTTCTACACAACTACAGTAACTACATTGTCAAAAATGACCGTATGTGTCTAAAACTACAGATTAGTACAGAGAGTGAGAGATTAAAAGTCAAACTGGACAGCACAGCAATGAGTACAGCACCAGATATATGTGAATTTTAACGGTTTTCTCTTCCCTTTTCAGTAATGGCATTCTGTAGATCAGAGCTGATCACACAGACTTAAATTAGCGTATTTGAATTTCCAGCCTGCTTTCCCGTGACAAAGCAAAACAAAGGTAAATACACAGTGTGCTCCTTATATTCTCCAGTTATCTAAATGATTTCTTTTTGCTGTGAGTTGCATACAGAGAACAGTAGATAAAATGTTAAAGAAACGACGACGTTCCCACTCCAAAGCAATAGGTGGCAGTAGCAGTAATGTCAGTTACCCAATACCAGCAAACAAAGAAACAGGAAGTGGTTGTAATGTGAGGGGGAAAATGTGCTTTGTGAGTTTTCATTCTTTTCTCTGAATTCAAAATGTGGATCGAACAAAGTTTCTGGCAGTCTTATTTAGCTTTGGTTCACTTCAATTTGCAGTTGGGCTGTTGCTCATTTAAGGAGGTAAATGCGATAAAATACATGATTATAGGTCAGCCTTTGTTGTGTAGATACAGCATTGCATGGTGGGAAGTACAGGCATTATTTATCAAATAAAATGTAAATAATCTTTTTCAGTCTTTGTGCAAAAAAGTATCGTCTATACTGAATTCCTGCAGATTCACAGCCCCCTATTCCCCCTTGTTTTATGGATTTGTAACTTGTCAGCCCCATCAGTCAGCATGGTTTGTCTGTGAAAGACTCCCCTGTCTGTGAGCTGTACAACTCATACTTACGTGGCAGGGGAGATACTACGATCATGAAAAAAAAAAAGTAGCTACATTGTCAAAAACCATCATATAACTATAAAACCACAGGTTGGTACACAGAGAAAGAGATTGGAGTTAAAACTGGATAGTACAGCAATGAATGCAGAACTAGACATATTTGAATTTTAGTGGTTTTCTCTTCCCTTTTCAGTAATGACATTCTGTAGATCAGAGCTGATCACACAGACTTAAATTAGCGTATTTGAATTTCCAGCCTGCTTTCCCGTGACAAAGCAAAACAAAGGTAAATACACAGTGTGCTCCTTAGATTCTCCAGTTATTTAAATGATTTTTTCTTGCTGTGAGTTGCATACAGAGAACCGTAGATAGAATGTAAAAAAAAAAAAAAAAATGACGGTGTTCCCACTCCAAAGCAATAGGTGGCGGTAGCAGGAATATCAGTTACCCACCTCCAGCAAACAAAGAAACAGGAAGTGTTTGTAATGTGAGGGGAAAAAATGTGCTTTGAAAGTTTTTAATGCTTTTCTTTGAATTTCATATGCGGATCAAACAAAGTTTCTGGCAGTCGGATTTAGCTTTGGTTCACTTGAACTTGCAGTTGGGCTGTTGCTCAATTAAGGAGGTAAAATAGATAAAATACATGATTTTAGGTCAGCCTTTGTTGTGTAGATACAGCATTGCATGATGGGAAATATAGGCAATATGTATCGAATAAAATAATCTTTTTCAGGCTTTGTGCAAAAAAGTATCATCTGTATTGAATTCCTGCGGATTCACAGCCCCCTATTGCCCCTTGTTTTGTTGATTTGTAACTTGTCAGCCCCATCAGTCAGCATGGTTTGTCTGTGAAAGACTCCCCTGTCTGTGAGCTGTACAACTCATACTTACCTGGCAGGGGAGATACCATGATCATGAAGGTGGTTCACCCAGGGCGAGGCTCAGCCATTGCACTCCGGTTGTGCTGACCCCTGCGAATTCCCCAAATGTGGGAATCTCGACTGCATAATTTCTGGTAGTGGGGGACTGCGTTCGCGCTCTCCCCTGATAAATTGTGAAATGGAAAAAAGCAACGATCTCTTAAAAGCTAGATGATTGTTGTTGATATATATAGGATAGATATTATTAACATACCCTCACTCATATTTAGCAAAATATGATTCAGTGAATCATGCTCCAATGGATGTGAAATCACACTATATTTTGGCTTGGACAGATGTGGAAGTAAACTTCTCAGTGAAGAAGAATCTCTCAATACCTTATCCATCACTTAAGTTTAGTGATATTCCTGAGGAAATGTGTTTTGAAATCCTCTGAAGGTCGACAGTCCACAGTGAATGACTGCATTATGTACAAAGCTATCGTTAGTAAATTCCATTGCATGTGAAATATTAAGTATAGGGTTGAATTGTGCAGTTATCTCTGTTCTCCACTAGAGACCACTGGAGCTCTATTAGTTGTTGTTGTTGTTGTGTAGTGTGTCACTGCAGTGGTTTCCCCTGATACATCAAAACAATGGTAAATACACTGTGTGCACTTTATATTCTCTTATCTAAATTATTTCTTCTTGCTGTGAGTTGCATACAGAGAACAGTGGATAAGGTTTTGAAGAAAGTGTTTTTCCCACTCCATAGCAATAGGTGGCAGTAGCAGGAATGTCAGTTACCCAATACCAGCAAACAAAAGAAACAGGAAGTGGTTGTAATGTGAGGGGAAAAATGTGCTTTGTGAGTTTTTTATGCTTCTGTTTGTTCGATCCATTATTTGAAATTCAAAGTTTCTTTCAGACTTTTTTAGGCTTTCATTCTCTTGAACTCGCAGTTAAGGCTGTTGCTCATATAAGGAGGTAAAATGGATAAAATTGATGTTTTTAGGTCAGCCTTTTGTTGTGTAGATACAGCATTGCATGATGGGAAATATAGGCAATATGTATCGAATAAAATAATCTTTTTCAGGCTTTGTGCAAAAAAGTATCATCTGTATTGAATTCCTGCGGATTCACAGCCCCCTATTGCCCCTTGTTTTGTTGATTTGTAACTTGTCAGCCCCATCAGTCAGCATGGTTTGTCTGTGAAAGACTCCCCTGTCTGTGAGCTGTACAACTCATACTTACCTGGCAGGGGAGATACCATGATCATGAAGGTGGTTCACCCAGGGCGAGGCTCAGCCATTGCACTCCGGTTGTGCTGACCCCTGCGAATTCCCCAAATGTGGGAATCTCGACTGCATAATTTCTGGTAGTGGGGGACTGCGTTCGCGCTCTCCCCTGATAAATTGTGCAATATAAAGACAAATGATCTCTCAACAGCTGGATAAAAATAGTACATATACATATATAGATTAGATAATATTATTAATACACCCTCACTCCATATTTAGTTAATTATGATTCAGATTCAGTGAAATAAGCTCCAATGGATGTGAAATCACACTCCCTCTCAGCTCACTGTTGTGAATAGGACAGATGTGGAAATAAACTTCAGTCAGTCAGTGATTTTTACTGATGTTTCTGATGAAATATATTTTGAAATCCTCTGAATGTCAACACTCCACATCAAATGAATGCATTATGTACAGAGTTAACACTAGTTAACTCTGTTGTTTCTGAAATATTAAGTATAGGGTTGAATTGTGCAGTTATCTCTGTTCTCCACTAGAGACCACTGGAGCTCTATTAATAGTTGTTTTGTAGTATGCCACTGCCACTGCTATCCTTCATAGCAAGGACACCAAGGCCTTGTCAATAAGGATGCAGGAAAAAGCATAACTTAGAAAAACTGCCCAAATCACAATACCAGCATTAGATGACATTTCAGGACCAAACCGGCTTTGCGTAAGTTAATTTACTCGATTCTAAAACTATTCGATAATATTGTGATCCCGCCATATGCTGTTGTTTTTTTGTTTGTTTTTTTGTTTGTTTGTTTGTTTTGCACAGTCTGCCCTTCTGTCGAACCCTCTTTTTCACTGCTTTGCTTACTGTACGTTGTACCTTGGCATATGTATATTTAAAAAAACAAAAAACAAACAGTTGTGCCCCCGTGATAATATCGTGATATTTGGGCTGTAAATTTTGGATATTGCCCATGCCTACTTCAGTGGTGCAGTTTTTCCATTGGTTAGCTAACTAAAATGCCTATTTGAACCTCTTTTTGAGTTATGTGGGCTGAGGTCAACCTGCCATTTATACAAATTATTTATTTTAATTATACAAATGACAACGTAGAGCCAACAAGCTGTTGGACTTCCAAATGAACTTCCTTAAAGACATTTTAGTACAATGAACTGATGTTATACCTCAATTCTGGCTCAGTTTAATTTTTCGAATGTTAATCTTTACCTTGTATAATTGACATTTCAATTAATTTATTAGTAACTCATGAGTAAAAGCTCAGTGAAAGAGTGAATGAAGAGACTGCAAATTGATTAAACTGACATTTATGAATAAAAATTAGGCACAGACATCAACATTTCTACTTGTTATATATTTTGGTTTTTGACCAAATACCAGCAAAAACAAATGACATTCCCATCAGCTGCAGACATACAGTGTTTAGCAGATTTAATGTTTACCTTTGTTAATTTTTACTAAACATCAGCATGTTAGTATTGTCATTGCGAGTATGTTAAGTTGATGTTGGTATTAAGCTCAAAGCACTGCTGCTCAAAGCCTCAGAGCTGCAATTATGGCTATAGGCTCTTAATGTTGTTTTTCTCATACATAACACATTACATGCTTAGTGTGCAGGAAGCCAACATAAAAATTTGCAGAGAAATTTAAATATGCTTGACAGCTGAATTGCTCTGCATGAAAATTGTATGTAGTGTTATATACTGTATAATATAACACTATGCACAGACTTCATAATATCTATGGGGAGTGGTGTGTTAGTGTGGATGTGCTGTGCTTTGTGAATATGAATTTTCTTTTTTCTTTTTTTTTTCTTATTTCCATTAAGCTTAAGGTGTAAATTCGGCCAGCATGTTTCTCTTTAAGATCACATTTTTTTTCCTCTAGTGGTCAGTGTGAAAACAGATTTTGTGATGATTATCAATGTTTTCTCATTTCTGATGCTTAATGAGTTCAGCTCAGAGTCCTCTGTTTCTTCTCACCACAGAAGAAGAAGAAAAGGTGTTGCGCAACAGATGCCCCCCCCCCCGAGATCAGAGTATCCCGCTGGAGCAACAACACTTCTGTGATTAATGAGAGCACACATACACATGGCTGACACTGCAGGTGATAAATATGTGGTTCAGTTATTATGATGCTGCATTGTTTTATACAGTCCTGCTGGAATAGTATGCATAAATACTGCACACATACATACACACTATTATTGTCCTGACTTTTATGCTTTATACTTGTATTTAAAATACACACCTCTGCAGGTTTGTATTCCTGTGAAGACACAGATTTCAGTCTGATTAAAAATGCTCCAATTGATCAAAATCAGCCAATACTTATTTAATGACTCAATCTAAGTTCTTAAAGCCTTCAACAGTCAGCCTAATGAATTTTATAATACATATGATTCTAATTCTTGAGGTCTAGGCTTGCAAAGCAGTTACTGTAAATAGAAGTGGAATACAAATAGCACGTTTACCCTGGACCACTGCCAGTGCTTCTTGTCTGATGGTTCTGTTGTCAAGCATGGTTGGTCTCCAGATGGCGCTATTAATCATGGTGGGGCTCTGATACTGCCGCCTGCCTGCATTTAGACTTGAAGCTTCTAATCCAGTTTGTCAGTAGACACATAGGCCCTGTTCAGACCTACTATTAACATCCGTCTCGGGTGATCCAATCACAAGTGGCCACGTCTAAGTACAGGTATGAACACACCCAAGACGCATTGAGGACACAATTGAGATCAAATCACTTTGGCCCTGTTCAGACCTGCATTAACAAGCGTCTTCAGTGAGCCAATCATCCAATCAATTATGATCGGATCACTTGAGGCACATGTTAATGCCAGGTCTGAACGGGGTCCATACTGTGAGTGCATACACACGTGATGTGGTGAGTCACTTGACGTGACTTGTGACTGGAGCTTTCATCTTGCAGCCTTTGATGTAAAATTGTTATTGATGCTGACACATCTCTGCCATGTTTTTACTCATTTTCACATTTTCAGTTTGTTGAGTGGGACATTTTTTAGCTGCATGCAAAAAGAAATTAAAGATTTATTTTTGTAACCTTCGATCTTAACCGGTCTGCCTTATTTGCTCCTCTTCGTCTTCAACCACCTGAGAAAACAATTCAGTCAGTGAGAATTAGTGAAACTCACTCTTAACTACTTGCTTAACACCAACCAGCAGACAGACACAGTTAAAGAGTAACTGGTGAAAATAGTGGAGCATTAAGCTGTTAAAGAGCCGTATTTTTTTCTCAGGTGCTGGTGGAGACCAAAAACAGAGCTAAAGGAGAGTGAATATGGGACTTACATTCATCAGGTGGACATGGACACCACTCCAATGGGATGAGCATGTTGCTCTGCTGGATGTGTAAGTAACCAGCATTTTGCTAACATGTTTGCAATATTGACCTTTATAAGGTGATAGTTTTATTTACAGCTTGTTTCTGTTGCACCCAGGGTGTTTGAAAAGTTATAGAAAAGGTAAAGAAACTGAAAAACAACTTAAGCTGCAACATTAAAAGAATTGGCTAAAGATTGTTGATTAAGGGTGGAAACGGGCATGCTCAGTCAACTTAATGTTGGTTTGCGAGATAGAATGTCTGTCTGTTTTTGGATTCACAGGAAAGCTTCGGGCCTGCTGATCCTCAGTGTCTGCTGCTCATCTTCTGTATATTAAATTAACTGTCATGGTTACACACTGTACTACAGTATATCGTACTGGGTATATAACATGTCATTTGCTGAAATCTGCTCTTCACTGAGATGACGAAAAAAGTTCTTTGTTTCCTAACAAAGAGGAAGATAAACTGCAGTCACACTGAGACTCAAGTTTAGGCATTAAGACATCAGAGATGAAGGAACGGCTGTGGGACTAGTAGGAGGTGATCTTTGACCTCCGACCTCCCAGCGGTGGAATAACCTTTGACCTTTGTAAGAACGAAATTGCAGAGCTGCAGATGTGACAACAGAGCTCCATTCTGCTGTCCAGCAACTAAACACTACAGAGAGTCTGTGCGTTAACCTCTTTATCATTAATACAGTTAGCTTTGTCATATCTGGGACAAAACAGAACAATAGAGCAACACACACAGACCGGTTATGTATATTTTACTGTTTCATGCCCCGTTTCCCTCAGATTTTAACCAGAAAATGTTCAGTGATTCTGCCCTGCTCTGCTCCTATTTCTGCAGTTATGGGACATTATTAATGAGAAAGCAGTGAGAGAACACAAATGTAAGCAGAAGTTAATTTGTGACTTGAGATCATGCAGGGACAGATTTAAAAACTTTGTAACTGTATTTACAGCACAGAGTTTTAGCATAACTGGGGGCTGTCCTGTGATTTACGATTTTTAAAGAAGACAAAACTGCAGGATGACCTCAAAGACCTGAAAAGAACACCAGATATGCAAGTGGTGAAAGACTGCATGCAGAATAATACAGAAAACTGAATGCAACCAAATGAAGTTTAGTAGGCAGTGGTGGAAGAAGTATTTAGATCCTTTACTTATGTGAAAGTAACAATGCCACAATGTCAAAATACTCCATTGCAAGTAAGTCTGCAAGTAGTATTGTAATGTTCTAGCTTGTTGAGGAGGAGCTGGTGTGTAGTTTAATCTATAATGTATCATCAATACATCAATGATTTGATTATATGTTCTGCATGAAAAACATTAACCCTGTGTGAGATGCAGAGGAAACATAAAGTCCCATAAAATGCAAATAAGGAAACTAAAAGTACCTCAAAATTGTAGTAACTGAAGCACAGTACTCAAGTAAATATACTTACTGCTTGCCACCGCTGCTAGTCTGACAGCTATGACTAAATATTAGGGCTGACAATGCAAATCTATAACATGATAAACTCCCATTGTATATCTCGAAAATGATAAATGTTTTTTCGGTATGTCTACTGTAGTGTATTATCCACTTCATTCCTTCCTTCTTAAACAGTTTAAATTGTTATAGATCCTTCCTTTATGTAAGTTTATTAATAAGTTAAAGTCTTTGTCAATTAAAGTTTTATTAAAGGTTTCTTTGAAATTACATATTATAAGTTAAGGTTAAGGAATGTGTATTAGGGGTAAATTTGCTTACTCTTCAGGTTTTCTGTCTCCTACTAAATAAGACACTCAGGATGTGTGGGTCCTTTTTCT
>NW_019174307.1:17917145-17926245 GCF_002260705.1 Seriola dumerili
TTTATCATTTTCGAGATATACAATGGGAGTTTATCATGTTATAGATTTGCATTGTCAGCCCTAAATATTTAGTCATATGCTGTCAGACTAGCAGCGGTGGCAAGCAGCATAAGTATATTTACTTGAGTACTGTGCTTCAGTTACTACAATTTTGAGGTACTTTTAGTTTCCTTATTTTGCATTTTATGGGACTTTATGTTTCCTCTGCATCTCACACAGGGTTAATGTTTTTCATGCAGAACATATAATCAAATCTTTGATGTATTGATGATACATTATAGATTATACACACAGCTCCTCCTCAACAAGCTAGAACATTACAATACTACTTGCAGACTTACTTGCAATGGAGTATTTTGACATTGTGGCATTGTTACTTTCACATAAGTAAAGGATCTAAATACTTCCTACCACTGCCTACTAAACTTCATTTGGTTGCATTCAGTTTTCTGTATTATTCTGCATGCAGGCTTTCACCACTTGCATATCTGGTGTTCTTTTCAGGTCTTTGAGGTCATCCTGCAGTTTTGTCTTCTTTAAAAATCGTAAATCACAGGACAGCCCCCAGTTATGCTAAAACTCTGTGCTGTAAATACAGTTACAAAGTTTTTTAAATCTGTCCCTGCATGATCTCAAGTCACAAATTAACTTCTGCCTACATTTGTGTTCTCTCACTGCTTTCTCATTAATAATGTCCCATAACTGCAGAAATAGGAGCAGAGCAGGGCAGAATATCTGAACATTTTCTGGTTAAAATCTGAGGGAAACGGGGCATGAAACAGTAAAATATACATAACCGGTCTGTGTGTGTTGCTCTATTGTTCTGTTTGTTCCCAGATATGACAAAGCTAACTGTATTAATGATAAAGAGGTTAACGCACAGACTCTCTGTAGTGTTAGTTGCTGTACAGCAGAATGGAGCTCTGTTGTCACATCTGCAGCTCTGCAATTTCGTTCTTACAAAGGTCAAAGGTTATTCCACCGCTGGGAGGTCGGAGGTCAAAAGATCACCTCCTACTAGTCCCCACAGCCGTTCCTTCATCTCTGATGTCTTAATGCCTAAACTTGAGTCTCAGTGTGACTGCAGTTTATCTTCCTCTTTGTTAGGAAACAAAGAACTTTTTTCGTCATCTCAGTGAAGAGCAGATTTCAGCAAATGACATGTTATATACCCAGTACGATATACTGTAGTACAGTGTTGTAACCATGACAGTTAAATTTAATATACAGAAGATGAGCAGCAGACACTGAGGATCAGCAGGCCCGGAAGCTTTCCTGTGAATCCAAAAACAGACAGACATTCTATCTCGCAAACCAACATTAAGTTGACTGAGCATGCCCGTTTCCACCCTTAATCAACAATCTTTAGCCAATTCTTTTAATGTTGCAGCTTAAGTTGTTTTTCAGTTTCTTTACCTTTTCTATAACTTTTCAAACACCCTGGGTGCAACAGAAACAAGCTGTAAATAAAACTATCACCTTATAAAGGTCAATATTGCAAACATGTTAGCAAAATGCTGGTTACTTACACATCCAGCAGAGCAACATGCTCATCCCATTGGAGTGGTGTCCATGTCCACCTGATGAATGTAAGTCCCATATTCACTCTCCTTTAGCTCTGTTTTTTGGTCTCCCCAGCACCTGAGAAAAAAATACGGCTCTTTAACAGCTTAATGCTCCACTATTTTCACCCAGTTACTCTTTAACTGTGTCTGTCTGCTGGTTGGTGTTAAGCAAGTAGTTAAGAGTGAGTTTCACTAATTCTCCACTGACTGAATTGTTTTCTCAGGTGGTTGAAGACGAAGAGGAGCAAATAAGGCAGACCGGTTAAGATCGAAGGTTACAAAAATAAATCTTTAATTTCTTTTTGCATGCAGCTAAAAAATGTCCCACTCAACAAACTGAAAATGTGAAAATGAGTAAAAACATGGCAGAGATGTGTCAAGCATCAATAACAATTTTACATCAAAGGCTGCAAGATGAAAGCTCCAGTCACAAGTCACGTCAAGTGACTCACCACATCACGTGTGTATGCACTCACAGTATGGACCCCGTTCAGACCTGGCATTAACTCATGTGCCTCAAGTGATCCGATCATAATTTGATTGGATGATGGCTCACTGAAGACGCTTGTTTAATGCAGGTCTGAACAGGCCAAAGTGATTTGATCTCAATTGTGTCCTCAATGCGTCTTGGGTGTGTTCATACCTGTACTTAGACGTGGCCACTTGTGATTGGATCACCCGAGACGGATGTTAATATAGGTCTGAACAGGGCCTATGTGTCTACTGACAAACTGGATTAGAAGCTTCAAGTCTAAATGCAGGCAGGCGGCAGTATCAGAGCCCCACCATGATTAATAGCGCCATCTGGAGACCAACCATGCTTTGACAACAGAACCATCAGACAAAGAAGCACTGGCAGTGGTCCAGGGTAAACGTGCTATTTGTATTCCACTTCTATTTACAGTAACTGCTTTGCAAGCCTAGACCTCAAGAATTAGAATCATAATGTATTATAAAATTCATTAGGCTGACTGTTGAAGGCTTTAAGAACTTAGATTGAGTCATTAAATAAGTATTGGCTGATTTTTGATCAATTGGAGCATTTTTAATCAGACTGAAATCTGTGTGTCTTCACAGGAATACAAACCTGCAGAGGTGTGGTATTTTTAAATACAAGTATAAAGCATAAAAGTCAGGACAATAATAGTGTGTATGTATGTGTGCAGTATTTATGCATACTATTCCAGCAGGACTGTATAAAACAATGCAGCATCATAATAACTGAACCACATATTTATCACCTGCAGTGTCAGCCATGTGTATGTGTGCTCTCATTAATCACAGAAGTGTTGTTGCTCCAGCGGGATACTCTGATCTCGGGGGGGGGGCATCTGTTGCGCAACACCTTTTCTTCTTCTTCTGTGGTGAGAAAGAACAGAGGACTCTGAGCTGAACTCATTAAGCATCAGAAATGAGAAAACATTGATAATCATCACAAAAATCTGTTTTCACCACTGACCACTAGAGGAAAAAAAAGTGATCTTTAAAGAAAACATGCTGGCCGAATTTACACCCTAAGCTAATGGAAATGGAAGAAAAAAAAAAAGAAAAAAGAAAATTCATATTCACAAAGCACAGCACATCCACACTAACACACCACTCCCCATAGATATTATGAAGTCTGTGCATAGTGTTATATTATACAGTATATAACACTACATACAATTTTCATGCAGAGCAATTCAGCTGTCAAGCATATTTAAATTTCTCTGCAAATTTTTATGTTTGGCTTCCTGCACACTAAGCATGTAATGTGTTATGTATGAGAAAAACAACATTAAGAGCCTATAGCCATAATTGCAGCTCTGAGGCTTGTGAGCAGCAGTGCTTTGAGCTTAATACCAACATCAACTTAACATACTCGCAATGACATACTAACATGCTGATGTTTAGTAAAAAATTAACAAAGGTAAACATTAAATTCTGCACACTATGTATGTCTGCAGCTGATGGAATGTCATTTTGTTTTTGCTGGTATTTGGTCAAAACGCAAAATATATTAACAAGTAGAAATGTTGATGTCTGTGCCTAATTTTTATCATCAAATGTCAGTTTAATCAATTTGCAGTCTCTTTCATTCACTCTTTTCACTGAGCTTTTACTCATGAGTTACTAATAAATTAATTGAATGTCAATTATACAAGGTAAAGATTAACATTCGAAAAATTAAACTGAGCCAGAATTGGGAGGTATACATCAGTTCATTGTACTAAAATGTCTTTAAGGGAAGTTCATTTGGAAGTCCAACAGCTTGTTGGCTCTACGTTGTCATTTGTATAATTAAAATAAATAATTTGTATAAATGGCAGGTTGACCTCAGCCCACATAACTCAAAAAGAGGTTCAAATAGGCATTTTAGTTAGCTAACCAATGGAAAAACTGCACCACTGAAGTAGGCATGGGCAATATCCAAAATTTACAGCCCAAATATCACGATATTATCACGGGGGCACAACTGTTTGTTTTTTTGTTTTTTTAATATATACATATGCCAAGAGTAAACGTACAGTAAGCAAAAGCAGTGAAAAAGAGGGTTTCGACAGAGAGGGCAGACTGTGCAAAACAAACAAACAACACAAAAAAAAAAAAAAAAACAAACCAACAGATATGGACGGGTCACAATAATTTATCGAATATTTTAAGATCGAGTAAATTAACTACGCAAAGCCGGTTTGGTCCTGAAAATGTCATCTCATGCTGGTAATTGTGATTTTGGGCAGTTTTTCTAAGTTATGCTTTTTCCTGCATCCTTATTGACAAGGCCCTTGGTGTCCTTGCTATAAGGATAGCAGTGGCAGTGGCATACATACAACAAACACTATTAATAGAGCTCCAGTGGTCTCTAGTGGAGAACAGAGATAACTGCACAATTCAACCCTATACTTAATATTTCAGAAACAACAGAGTTAACTAGTGTTAACTCTGTACATAATTGCATCATTTGATGTGGAGTGTTTGACATTCAGAGGATTTCAAAATATATTTCATCAGAAACATCAGTAAAAACATCACTGACTGACTGAAGTTTATTTCCAATCTTGTCCTATTTTCACAACAGGTGAGCTGAGAAAAAAATTTTTTTTTTTTTTTTTCAGTATGTCTACTTTTTTTGTCGGTTCTTCACTATGAGTGACCCGTTTGTCATTTGATACATTATCGTAAATATATTGATTATAGCGTCTTTAAGGGAAATTCACATTTACTATTAAAAACGTGTATGCTGTAGGATGATTCTCAGTACGCTTTAAAAACAGCATTTAGATGTTTTGGTAAAATTCATTGAAAATATGATTGAACAAAAGTGAGTAAAAGCAAGTCATATTTTGCATTCTTTGTGCTTTATTTAACTCACAGTGTGAACTTTTTCAACTTTCTCAATTGCTAAATGTACAGTACAGCAAGAAGGATCCTGTTCTGCAAAGTTTTGATGTGTGTGTGTGTGTTGCTGGACAATCAAACATCCCCTCAGTCTCTCCCACGGTCACCATGGGAACTGTGAACAGGAAGGACAAATTTAAACTTTAATTAGACATGGTATTTATATACACACAGACATATACCCACACACAGTGTATGCCCTGATTCATATTTCACTTTTAACTTCTGTGTTTATTTGTAATGTGTGGTATCTTGGGTGCTGATGTGAAGAAGTGATCACGCGCGACACGTCTTTGCTTGTAATTCAAAAGAAGTTATTTAACAAGAAAGAAACAGTGTCTAAAAGCCGAAATCTGGAGTATCTCCTGCCAATGTGAGAACCCCTCTTCTACTGTCTCACAAACCCCTCTATTTATCTGTCTCATCCCACTTTGGATGAGGCCTTTCTTTTAAATAGAAGGGCCTTCACTCAAATTGTCGACCAATATCTGGTCAATAACCTCTGATCTCTAACCTCTTTGTCTTTTGGTCCAGAAAAAGGACCCACACATCCTGAGTGTCTTATTTAGTAGGAGACAGAAAACCTGAAGAGTAAGCAAATTTACCCCTAATACACATTCCTTAACCTTAACTTATATAATATGTAATTTCAAAGAACCTTTAATAAAACTTTAATTGACAAAGACTTTAACTTATTAATAAACCTTACATAAGGAAGATCTATAACAATTTAAACTGTTTAAGAAGGAAGAATGAAAGTGGAATAATACACTAACAGTAGACATACCGAAAAACATTTTTTTTTTTTTTTTTTTATCTTTTTCGAGATATACAATGGGAGTTTAATCATGTTATAGATTTGCATTGTCAGCCCTAATATTTAGTCATAGCTGTCAGACTAGCAGCGGTGGCAAGCAGTAAGTATATTTACTTGAGTACTGTGCTTCAGTTACTACAATTTTGAGGTACTTTTAGTTTCCTTATTTGCATTTTATGGGACTTTATGTTTCCTCTGCATCTCACACAGGGTTAATGTTTTTCATGCAGAACATATAATCAAATCTTTGATGTATTGATGATACATTATAGATTAAACTACACACCAGCTCCTCCTCAACAAGCTAGAACATTACAATACTACTTGCAGACTTACTTGCAATGGAGTATTTTGACATTGTGGCATTGTTACTTTCACATAAGTAAAGGATCTAAATACTTCTTCCACCACTGCCTACTAAACTTCATTTGGTTGCATTCAGTTTTCTGTATTATTCTGCATGCAGTCTTTCACCACTTGCATATCTGGTGTTCTTTTCAGGTCTTTGAGGTCATCCTGCAGTTTTGTTTCTTTAAAAATCGTAAATCACAAGGACAGCCCCAAGTTATGCTAAAACTCTGTGCTGTAAATACAGTTACAAAGTTTTTTAAATCTGTCCCTGCATGATCTCAAGTCACAAATTAACTTCTGCTTACATTTGTGTTCTCTCACTGCTTTCTCATTAATAATGTCCCATAACTGCAGAAATAGGAGCAGAGCAGGGCAAAATCACTGAACATTTTCTGGTTAAAATCTGAGGGAAACGGGGCATGAAACAGTAAAATATACATAACCGGTCTGTGTGTGTTGCTCTATTGTTCTGTTTTGTCCCAGATATGACAAAGCTAACTGTATTAATGATAAAGAGGTTAACGCACAGACTCTCTGTAGTGTTTAGTTGCTGGACAGGCAGAATGGAGCTCTGTTGTCACATCTGCAGCTCTGCAATTTCGTTCTTACAAAGGTCAAAGGTTATTCCACCGCTGGGAGGTCGGAGGTCAAAAGATCACCTCCTACTAGTCCCACAGCCGTTCCTTCATCTCTGATGTCTTAATGCCTAAACTTGAGTCTCAGTGTGACTGCAGTTTATCTTCCTCTTTGTTAGGAAACAAAGAACTTTTTTCGTCATCTCAGTGAAGAGCAGATTTCAGCAAATGACATGTTATAATACCCAGTACGATATACTGTAGTACAGTGTGTAACCATGACAGTTAATTTAATATACAGAAGATGAGCAGCAGACACTGAGGATCAGCAGGCCCGAAGCTTTCCTGTGAATCCAAAAACAGACAGACATTCTATCTCGCAAACCAACATTAAGTTGACTGAGCATCGCCCGTTTCCACCCTTAATCAACAATCTTTAGCCAATTCTTTTAATGTTGCAGCTTAAGTTGTTTTTCAGTTTCTTTCCCTTTTCTATAACTTTTCAAACACCCTGGGTGCAACAGAAACAAGCTGTAAATAAAACTATCACCTTATAAAGGTCAATATTGCAAACATGTTAGCAAAATGCTGGTTACTTACACATCCAGCAGAGCAACATGCTCATCCCATTGGAGTGGTGTCCATGTCCACCTGATGAATGTAAGTCCCATATTCACTCTCCTTTAGCTCTGTTTTTTGGTCTCCACAGCACCTGAGAAAAAAATAACGGCTCTTTAACAGCTTAATGCTCCACTATTTCCACCAGTTACTCTTTAACTGTGTCTGTCTGCTGGTTGGTGTTAAGCAAGTAGTTAGGAGTGAGTTTCACTAATTCTCACTGACTGAATTGTTTTCTCAGGTGGTTGAAGACGAAGAGGAGCAAATAAGGCAGACCGGTTAAGATCGAAGGTTACAAAAATAAATCTTTAATTTCTTTTTGCATGCAGCTAAAAAATGTCCCACTCAACAAACTGAAAATGTGAAAATGAGTAAAACATGGCAGAGATGTGTCAGCATCAATAAACAATTTTACATCAAAGGCTGCAAGATGAAAGCTCCAGTCACAAGTCACGTCAAGTGACTCACCACATCACGTGTGTATGCACTCACAGTATGGACCGCGTTCAGACCTGGCATTAACATGTGCCTCAAGTGATCGATCATAATTTGATTGGATGATTGGCTCACTGAAGACGCTTGTTAATGCAGGTCTGAACAGGGCCAAAGTGATTTGATCTCAATTGTGTCCTCAATGCGTCTTGGGTGTGTTCATACCTGTACTTAGACGTGGCCACTTGTGATTGGATCACCCGAGACGGATGTTAATAGTAGGTCTGAACAGGGCCTATGTGTCTACTGACAAACTGGATTAGAAGCTTCAAGTCTAAATGCAGGCAGGCGGCAGTATCAGAGCCCCACCATGATTAATAGCGCATCTGGAGACCAACCATGCTTGACAACAGAACCATCAGACAAGAAGCACTGGCAGTGGTCCAGGGTAAACGTGCTATTTGTATTCCACTTCTATTTACAGTAACTGCTTTTGCAAGCCTAGACCTCAAGAATTAGAATCATATGTATTATAAAATTCATTAGGCTGACTGTTGAAGGCTTTAAAGAACTTAGATTGAGTCATTAAATAAGTATTGGCTGATTTTTGATCAATTGGAGCATTTTTTAATCAGACTGAAAATCTGTGTCTTACAGGAATACAAACCTGCAGAGGTGTGTATTTTAAATACAAGTATAAAGCATAAAAGTCAGGACAATAATAGTGTGTATGTATGTGTGCAGTATTTATGCATACTATTCCAGCAGGACTGTATAAAACAATGGCAGCATCATAATAACTGAACCACATATTTATCACCTGCAGTGTCGCCATGTGTATGTGGCTCTCATTAATCACAGAAGTGTTGTTGCTCCAGCGGGATACTCTGATCTCGGGGGGGGGGCATCTGTTGCGCAACACCTTTTCTTCTTCTTCTGTGGTGAGAAGAAACAGAGGACTCTGAGCTGAACTCATTAAGCATCAGAAATGAGAAAAACATTGATAATCATCACAAAAATCTGTTTTCACACTTGACCACTAGAGGAAAAAAAAGTGATCTTAAAGAGAAACATGCTGGCCGAATTTACACCCTAAGCTTAATGGAAATAAGAAAAAAAAAAAGAAAAAAGAAAATTCATATTCACAAAGCACAGCACATCCACACTAAACACACACTCCCATAGATTATTATGAAGTCTGTGCATAGTGTTATATTATACAGTATATAACACTACATCAAATTTTCATGCAGAGCAATTCAGCTGTCAAGCATATTTAAATTTCTCTGCAAATTTTTATGTTGGGCTTCCTGCACACTAAGGCATGTAATGTGTTATGTATGAGAAAACAACATTAAGAGCCT
>NW_019174307.1:17926270-17974042 GCF_002260705.1 Seriola dumerili
CTTTTTTTGTCAGTTCTTCACTATGAGTGACCCCTTTGTCATTTGATACATTATCGTAAATATATTGATTATAGCGTCTTTAAGGGAAATTCACATTTACTATTAAAAACGTGTATGCTGTAGGATGATTCTCAGTACGCTTTAAAAACAGCATTTAGATGTTTTGGTAAAATTCATTGAAAATATGATTGAACAAAAGTGAGTAAAAGCAAGTCATATTTTGCATTCTTTGTGCTTTATTTAACTCACAGTGTGAACTTTTTCAACTTTCTCAATTGCTAAATGTACAGTACAGCAAGAAGGATCCTGTTCTGCAAAGTTTTGATGTGTGTGTGTGTGTGTGTGTGTGTTGCTGGACAATTGGTAGCCCCCTCAGTCTCTCCCACGGTCACCATGGGAACTGTGAACAGGAAGGACAAATTTAAACTTTAATTAGACATGGTATTTATATACACACAGACATATACCCACACACAGTGTATGCCCTGATTCATATTTCACTTTTAACTTCTGTGTTTATTTGTCTGTGTTTTTCTTTGACTCTTTCATGACTTCATCACTCAGCTGCTTTAGTGAAGGTAACTTTTTTTTTTTCTAGAAAAAGCTCAGAGAAACACTTTTTATTCCTTTTTTTTTTTTTTTTAAATCCTTTTTAATCAGTCAGTTTTTATGGTGGTCTTTTGCCTTTTAAAAGTTTTGTTTTATTATATAAATTTCATTTCTTTCATTATTTTCTTAGGACAATAAAATAAGAAGGCTAACTTACAGGTTCTACTGCATGTATGTGTTCAGTGTTTTTAAACTTTATATTTTTAGATAAAGTAGTAATATCATAATTGTTCCTCTCCAGGCAGACAGTTGATTCTACACACCTGGTTAGACTTGATCCACCTCTGATTAACCAGTTTAAAAACTACTGATCCAATCACAGGCCCCCTACACCATATAAGGATAAGTCAAATTTTGGATTAACTTTAGATAAAGACAAGAAAAGTGAGCTTCACTCTGGAAGGTAAGTTTCCTTAAACCACAGTTTAACACCTGATGTCAAATCAATGTGACTGCCCACAACATATGCTCACTCGCCAGTTTATTAGGTACACCTGGCTAATTCATCTTTTTAGGTGAACTAGCCATTAATCCTGTGATTGAGCCATTAAGTCATTCATTATCCGTACCTTCTTATCCTGAAGGGTAAGGGTGGGTAAAGGGAGTCCCTCACAGTAAATAAGGACAGTAAATTAATCATAATGTTTGCCCTCCAAAAAGTAATTAAATTTTGTTTGATTTAGCTTCTTGCTGCTTTGTACACACTATGACCTTTTTAACTACTAAATATTCCACTATGTTCACCAGCTAGACTTTAACTGTCTGTTTGCTGTTTTGGTGCTGAGCAGGTATTGTACTGTGAGTTTATCAGAACCTTCATAGTATCTTGGGCCAAAAAAACAAAAACAATGAGCTGAAAGATGTTATAATACTGTAGAGCTGAGGGGAACTACAGAATCAGGTGGTAACTCTTAATAGGTTCATCAAACACATGACTCCTTAAAGCAGTGATTCCCAATCTTTTTTGGCTTGTGACCTCTTAGAATAAAGCGGTGTCTAATTGGGACTCGTCACACTTTAGATGTTTGAGTTGTTAGCAGTTTCACCAAAAAGAGACACTCCCTCTCCCTCATGTGGATTAATTTGAATAATTGTTGAAAGCTGAAAGAGATGACTTAAGTGGGATATTAAATGCAGGACTCTAACTTGTATTGGAGTATTTTTACATTGTACTTTTATTTGAGTAAAGGATCGGAGTATTTCTTCCACCATGGCTGGATTAACATCCTGAGACCCCTCGGGAAAATTTTGTTCTTGGACCCCTGTTGACAATTTTTATAACTATAAAAATGACAAAAGTTAACTAGCACTAATTTCTCAAATCTGAATACAATATTTGCTAGTGTTTTTGTTTTGTTTTCTGTGATAGTAAACTCAACATGTTTGGATTGACTCAGAAAAGAGGTTATTTGAATATGTTCACTTGGGCTTCGGAGAATGGGTAGTTGCCTGTTTTGCCTGGTTGGTCAGCATAGAAGCACTGGTCAGTTTCTGTGTTTATGGACAATGATGAAACTGAAATGAAACTACGAAGTAGTTACAAAGTGTCTGTGATTTATACCTAATTTTGCCTCTATTTCAGCCTGTTCAGCCCCTTTTCTCTGTCCGTCTCTCTTTTTCTAGGTCTCTCGCCCCTGGACAGAACAGCTGTTTTGCTCCAGAGACATTGTGGGTCTGTGTTGCTGTGGCAATGCCTCCAGTTACGCCAGCTGTTCTACTTCCTGATGTCAACATTGCTACTGGCAACCACGATGAAAACATCATCAACACAGTCTCTACCACGGTAAGGATTAAAACCTCAATTATGATAAATGTTAGATATAGGACACTGTACTTGTCAGGTGTGTTTGTGTGTGGGTGTTTGTCTGAGCATCTCACCACTGAGTTGCTAAGTGGTGTAACGTACGTACATATTCTCCAGTACTGTACTTGAGTACAACTTTGCAGTAAATAGCATGTTCTTTATTTCTTTTTTCTTGTGACTTGGTTAGGAGTTTTTTTTTTTTTTGGTAGCAATATTGTACACATTACACACATTAATACATCAGTAATAATCAACGGATAATATGATATATAATTATCACTTATCGGGGTAATTTTTCTGCAGGACAAATGCTTGTTAGCTAGTACTTTTGTAATTTTACTTGTGTAGGATTTTCACTGCAGGACTTTTACTTTTAATGGAATGTTTTTGACTGCACTGCAAAAGCAGGGCCAGCCCCACAAATACAAATGCCAGTGACTGAGTGAGTGATAGAGTTGAGTGATGAATTTACAGCATTGGCTGACTGCAGAAATCCGCTTTGTTCTCAATAAAAATCAGCTACAGTTTTCTGAGTTTCCCTCTGATGGCTCTGAGCTGACAGGAAGTGACTTCATTCTAACTCTAGTTTCTGATTGGAGCTGTCCCCTCACAGGATGTCCCATTCCTGCCATTCTGTCTCACTTCTTGTTTGTTGTTTTGTGTGTTTATTTTAGACAAGAAAATAAACAGCAGGATGGGGATTCTGGAAACTAGTTACCATGGAGATTTCTCTCTCTCTCTCTCTCTCTCTCTCTCTCTCTCTCTCTCTCTCTCTCTCTCTCTCTCTCTCTCTCTCTCTCTCTCAGTGCAGCTGTCAGCTGGTTGAGAAGACTTCCTTGTTGTTTAGGAGTGAGATGAATGAACAGTAGAGATGTTGTCAGGAAAACATTCAACAAACATCACATTTAAAGTTCTAGATGATCTGCTCCGGTCTAAGGGGAGCTGAGCTTTAAAAATAACACACACTGCTGAGAGTGTAAACAAAAGCCAGTGTAAATTAAATTAAACCAAAGTGAATATTGTCATGAACCTTTAAGCTGCAGGAAATATAGTCACAATCTTTCCTTCTCTTCCTGAGCTACACTGGTGAATAATGGCCAAGTGTTTTTGCCACAGTGAAGTTGACCTTTGACTGTTTGGATATAAAATTTCATCACTTAATCATTTTTTTCCTATTAGATATTTGTGTTAAATTGTCTCATTAGTGTATAAATTGTTGAGTCATGGCCAAAAAGCCAGATGGAGAGAAACAAAGTGGTGTGGAAGTCCATGTATCCTCTATGAACTTCAGGTTACATTCAGGTTTGGGTAAATGTTGGGATTGGACATTTACACTCCAAGCACTTTGTTCGGAAAACCTGTACACGGGCTTATTCATGCAGTTTCAGGGTAAAGGGCTAGTAATCATTGTGTCAAACGGTGTCCTAGCAACCATGGAAAGACCGTGCGTGCGTGCGTGCCCCTCCCTCTCTCCATCAGGATGTTATTTTTCTCTGTGACAGAGGTGAAGGACTAAACTCTTACTTTAACAGAAGGTCAGCATTCAGTGCTTTTATTTTGATGTCCTCAACCAGGGGAGGCCTTGACAGAGGTGAACTTCCTGTGACGACAGGGAGAGGCGGAAACAGAGGATGGGTCAACATCTGTTGCAAGGGGCAACAAGTGCCTAAACCTCCCACGTGACGGCCGATCACCAGTGAGTGCCTGACTGTCAAAAGGCAAAGAGGAAGTTCAGTGCAATCGCCATGGATAGTGAGTAACTCACAACCAAAACCAGCTGAGAGGAAGCAGCGGTCAGCATGGTGACCTCTAACTGTATCTGACTTTTTTTTTTTTCCCAACCACAGACACATTTCCTGAAACTTTCGTAGGAAAACTGCTACATAAATCACACATTCACATTCTCTTTATTTGGACAGAAGTGTCTGCCAAATGGGCAGGGGGGCATCTAGATTGATTTTATATTGATGCATCGGTAACAATCTGATAATGTATTATATATCAATCATTGGGAAGTACTTTGATTTTTAATACTCTTAAGTACATTTTCCTGTTAAACTTTTACATGAATCTATTGGTACTTTTACTTAAGTAAAGGATCTGAATACTTCTTCCCCCACTGTATAATAGTATGAGACAGGATGTCACCACCCACGGCTGCAGTTTTTAAAAATCTTTCATAGTGACAAACATGAGGTTAAACAGTAGAAATACAGTGTAAATGTTGCTCATTAATCTACCCTGTATGTGCAACTGCCCCCACAGAATCTTGTTGTTGCATTGCAGCAAAAGTTGAGACATGTTCAACTTTTTTGCTGGATGACTGCATTTTTTTTCCTGCTGCCCTATCCGTGGAATGATTGAGGGGGCTGCGTTTTCACGCAGGGATTAAGTCTCTCTGAATGCAGCCAAAAAGTCAGGTTATGCTAAAAAAGAACTATTTCATATGCATTGTTAGACCATAATGGAAGGCAGAAGCATTTATAGTTGTTGCAAAAGACCACACCAAGAGGGACAGGGTGTCAAGCCTGTCTTGCCACGGGGACATTCAAAGTGTTGCACTCAGTGCATCACCTAGCACATCTAGAGAGAGAAGTTCAAACGCTGCCTATTTTATCACCTCACATTGGACCGACGCAGAGTCGGTCTGGTTATCAGTTTGAGTTATACCATCACTGTAATATTCTTACAATCATGGTGTTAAGCTGGTATAATGTTTATCGTGTGCTGGCATGTTACATATGCTAAAAATAAAGTACAGCTGAGATGAGGGGAATATCATCAGTGTAGAAGGTATTTGGTCCAAGACCAAAGTACTAGTACAGGCTCAGTAGATGTTGCTCTGATGCTATTTTTGTGTGTGTGTGTGTGTGTGTGTGTGTGTGTGTGTGTGTGTGTGTGTGTGTGTCATGTGACAGCCATGTTGCATTCAGGTCACCATGTGATTCTGTGATTCCTGAAGAGCCAACAGTAGAAAGAGGTCATTTCACTGTTGGACTGTTCAGTCATGTGTTTAAAGTCCTGGAGGTCCTGACGTCACATGACAGGAAGACACAAACAGGACAACACCACACATGCACATCAACAATCAGACTTACTCTTTGGTTCTGATTTGGGCATCAGGATTATCAAAACAAAGTGACTGATGCCATTCAGGTCTGAACTAGCTTCTGTTCAGTCAGGGGGTAAAATAATTCAGTGTGAGATGTTCAATGACTGGAATGTTTTTACTTTATAACATAGTTATGTACAGTAGATTCAGATAAATAATACTGATGAATATACCTCCGAATGACACACTGGAAGCAGGCACCGTCTTTGACAAGCTAGCAGGTAGCCATTTTTCCTGAAAAACCACTTCATGTTAAATCTGCTGTTTTTACCAGTGGTTCAGGTTATAAAAATATCCCACGGCAGGTGAGCACTGAGGTGTTGAATGTCAATATTTTGCTTCAAAAGACAGATGTTGAAATTTAATGCAAAGAAAATAACCCACTCAGTTCATCATGATTACAGTTACTCTTAAACCAAGTTAAAGAAATAATTTCTTCCAACTACAAGCAAATGACGACAACAGTAGGCACAATTTTAAAAACACCATTTTAGTACTACTTTTATCTAGCCACTGACCTTAAATTGTAGAATGATGAATAACAGCAGTAACCAAGGATTTCTTTGCCATGCAATAATCCAGAATTTTTATGAATTTCTAAATTACTCAGTGCCAGTGGTGCCACACTTTCCTTAATGACCCATCACCTCTAAACAAGGAAAGACATCAACAGATGCATTCACATTTTGACATGTTGATTATGTACATTGAAACAGTTTTTGGTCACTCAAGTCAAGACATCCCTTCTTAATGTGATTCTAATATAAGAAATAGGGCAAAAACAAAGAGGGAATTGTACAGTAAAAAATTACTTACTTTGGAAGATACCCAGCTGATTTGTGTGAAGCCTCTTATTAACTTCAGCTGAACTTTAAAATGTATTTTTAAACAGAGTCCAGAGAATTCTGGATTTCATCTCTTACAATGGGAATGTGTCTGGAAGGAATGTCTTCACAGACAGTATGGACAGGAGGAATTATTACAGTGACTGGTAACGTTTTTCAATGTACATATGAGCATGTCAGTGTTGTTTTTGGAAGGCAAAAGTGTTTTCTAGCTGTTCTGAAGGCCACACTGGAAGGCAGGGTCAAAAGCTGACCGCCAAACTGAGCTGGGTTAAGATGCAAATGCTCTCCGGGAAGATATTCATAGTGAAAAGATAGTCATACATGGAAAGTGACAGAAATATCTGTTTAGAGTGATGGGGGGGGGGGGCTAGAGAGAGGTCAAAGCCTGCTTACTTTTTTACCTCTGCACAGCATGACAGTTGCAGTGTGAATCGGTTGTGAACTTTAGCTTGATGTCAGCTTGTCGGTTTTGCAGGTGCAGAAGTTGTCAAACACAGCCCCCTCTAATCTGATGTTGTAAAGCTGTCTGATGTAGCTAGAAGCAGTAACTGGACCGTGGTGTCACTTCCTGTGAGTATTTTGGTTTTCATGAACTACAGCTGCATGCATAACACTAATTTTCAAAGCAGAAGGCAATGTAGTTTAGAGGACAAACAGGCTGATGGGACAAACATTAGAGAACAGTTTTAATACACAGCATCATGTCAGGAAAAAGAGCTTCACCTCCAGCAGAGTCTGTTAATGAATCAACAGTTGGAAACCAGTCAAAAAGCTGTGAGAGACAACACAGCTGTGTGTGTGTGTGTGTGTGTGTGTGTGTGTGTGTGTGTGTGTGTGTGTGTGTGTGTGTGTGTGTGTGTGTGTGTGTCAGCCACAGTAAGACATCACACTGCAGTCTCTGTCTTAACGCTGACATCATTTTCCATCCCAAATAGGGTTTAGTTAGAATGAATGATAAAAGTGGGTCCCAGGCAATGAAAAGAACCTCTGATCAGTTAAGAAAATGAGGAGACATCCATTTTTAATTCTGCCTCCACAGTGTTAAACAGTCTGTAATTTCATGCACTGTGTTCCAGTTCCACACTACACACTGACATGGAGAACTACATACTGTGTAATGATGCTGACAGTGCATTATCTTGTCAGTATTAATATTCTGCACTGTTCTGTATTAACAGATTAAACAAGAAACTGTCACCATCACAATTTGAAAACTTGACAAATGATATATAAAACATTTTTTCTATCTGTGCAATTTATTATTAAATTATTTTAATTTTCCATTACTATTGTAAAAACAATTTTGAAAAAACTATAGATAAAGTTTATTATTTATTACTGACAAAATGCATTACCTGCCCCATTACCCTAACTGAAACCTAATTCTAACCTGAACCCTAAAACCAAGTCTTAACCCTCAAACAACCCTCACTTCCCCAAAATGTCCTCACTCCCAAGGTCTAAAACTCAAACTGGTCTTCACAAAGGCAGTCACACACACACACACACACACACACACACACACACACACACACACACACACACACACACACACACACACACACACACACACACACACACACACAGACACATATACAGGAGCCTCATTAGGGAGGATTTTAGTGTGAGCCCGTTATAGCTTCCTTCCCCCCAACATACACACACACCCACCACAGGAGGTCACAGATATGAAGCCAGCAGCTGGATCCAACACGCACTCACACACAGACAGATCTCGTCCTGTCTGGCAGGAGACCAGAGTGGGACAAGGTTTTGTGTGTGTGTGTGTGCGTGGGTGTGCAGTTGTCAGAGATAAGCAGGTCAGGACCACAGAGAGATATGGTGGGGGGGAGTGAAGCCCCCACATCCCTCACCCCCCCTACACTGGCTCTAACGGCTGTTTGAACCAATCAGATCATCTCTCAGCCTTCAGCTCGTTAAAAGACTATCAGTTTCCCTCCAGGAGAGATTTTAGCTGCAGTTCATTAACATAATTAATTGATGCTCGTTAGCTTAATGAGGCTGCAGGTTAACAGGCAGAACAAAGTCCTCGGTGTTCATTTAAGACTGACACAGCAGAGGAGTTCATTTAACACTTCAAGTCACATCAGCTCTGTGAGTAAACAAATAAAATATGTAAACAGTGAGTGAAATATTAACATTCATTAACAATGTGGCAGTGTTCAAAACAATTTAACAACACAGCAAGCAAACAATATATTAATGATGCAATACATAATAACCTAGTTTAACATCACACATGCTCTTCAGTAATTTCATTTCCAAAAGATGTTATGAGAGTTAAATGGCCTTTTGTAATGTGATCTAGAGGTAAGATTTCTGACCATGCTTTACATTTTTCATTTAAGTGATTTGATCTATATGCTAATAATAGTCTGGGGAATGTTTTGTCTATTAAGGTGCTTTCAGACAGTGAGTGGTGCCCGCCACTCCCTCCATTGTTTCCAATGTAAGCACAATGGCAGCCAGGAGAGGACAAGAGGGGCTGTTTTTTTCTGATACGAGTTCTCTGAAATGATGTGCCTCTACACCAGCAGTCAACAAACACAGCAACATCCTTCATTAACTATGTTGATGATATCAGCTAGCTAAACTTGCTCTATTTATTGGGCCATTTTGCAGAACATTTTGTCTATTTTAAGATACCACCTGCCCATTCTTTATCTGCATGATGAGATTAGAATAGGTGGATATTAGTAACTTGTATCATATGGGTCCTTAACAAGATCAGATGTAGTTGGTAGCTGCAGCGGTGGAGTTGCCTCTCACCAGCATCGCTGGGTGACAGATGCAGTGATAACTGTTCACTATCTGAAACAACCTTTAGCGCCAACTACTATTATTTTGTACTGGACACCATCCTTGAGTGTAATTAACAAAGAGCATCATTCCCATTGCTCTTGGTAACCAGTTTTTTAGTTAATCCTGTCTGAATGGACTCAACATAACTCAGTGATAATACACCACTGAAAATTCTTTGCGACAGCAGCACTGAATCTCTGCTTGTGCGCCACTTGGCCCAACACCATAAATCACCAATTTACTTAGCTAGTTTATGGTCTGTCAGAACTAGCAAGAAAGAATTTAAAAATGTTAATAACTGATCTGAATGGCCAGACTTGATGGCAGAGTGAAAAGCCAGGCCTTCATAGAGAAGACTTTCTTTTACTGCTTTGAGTCAGCAAGAGAATTCCCCCACTGAAAGAAATGTGACTCTATCATGTTCATTGCTGCCGGAATAATTGACATTGCAGTGGTATCCTGAAATATGCAAGTGGCACCACAGATTTTTCGGGAACATCACAATTTACTGTGCAATAAAACACTTACTGGTTCCTTCTGGTACATAAATGTAGGTAGAATGTAGAAGAAACAAAACCATGGGGATCAAGGGAGCAACAACTGGGATTTTAAGAGGAAAGGAGAAATTAATACTTGTTTTTGTAAGTGTTTTTGTAAACACTGGATAAAATACTGGGAAAAAACTGAAGTCAGTGGAAATTAAATTTAAGATAATAAGGAAGTATTGACGACCACACTGAGTCAGCCTCAAAGTTACAGCTAAATACAATGGTCCGTTTCTAGATACATTTCGAAAAACAGCCACATATATTACAGCCCATGTGATAAATCACTACTGTGTAATGTAAAATATAAACTGTAATTTTACTAATTTTTAACAAAAAAATAAACACAAACAAATTGTGATGTGTGGATAATATGGATAATAAAAAGGGGTACTCTGATTTAACAGTTAAATCCATGCACCAGGGATTTATGTCATGTCAATTTTATGATTTTAAAATGAAGAGAAGTCAAGAAATGCATCTATAAATGCAAAAATCTGATCCTAGCAGACACAACAGCAGCTCATACGGGCTAGGCAGGGGTAGAAAACAAACTCGCCTTTCTCAAATGCACAGCTATGAAAGGTTTCTATTGTCAGCTGAGGAGGAAAAACTATAATATAATAAAGTCATCTAACACTGTAATATGTCGATGTAGGGCGATCAAACATAGCTAATGTTTAAGTAAGAACCTAGTAATTACTTTAACAGCAAGAACCAGGAATGTGGGCTGTAATATAATGTTCTTCGCCTTTTACGCTTTACTTGCACAGAAAAAGATTGACACGAATTTCAAAAATACTTGGACTATAATTTGTTTTTTTTATTTTCTCTAAGATGATCTGTTGTTACTTCCTTGTTCCTCATAGCCTTGTTTTCTTCCTCTGTTCCTACATATAAGTACCAGTATAAAGTATTTTATTGGGACCTTATTCATACATTAAAATCACACTGTGACTCTTTGTAATAATGTGGGTTGTGAATTGCACAGTACTGTATTGTTACATATTAGTCTGTGTTGTATTTGGATCATATTTTGGACCGTGCGTCTACACACATACTGAATCATCTAATAAGGACAGGACCTGTACTGGTGTGAACATGCACTAACTAAACACTGCCAATGTTGGACTCATGTCGATGACTCTTCCTGTTGGACAGCAGTACCAGAATCAGACTGCACTGACTCAACCTTTGGAGGGAAAAGCGGGCAGTCCACGGGAAGTTCACTTCCTGGCGAGCACAATGGCTGTTGTTTCAGACAGGATGTGACATCATCATCAAGGACTTTGGGACAGGATGGAGATGATGTTGGTGAAACTCGGCATCGCCTGTAAAGAGGATGACAGTGTTGTATCTGTCCATCCATCTCCTGTTCCACGTCCATAACACACTTACAGCCTAGGCCAGAGACTGATCCAGTGCAGCAGCTGATTTATACATCAGTGAAGATCTTTTCATTGTTGCACTGTAGCTCCACTGAAAACATAGATAGATGTGTCCTAATTTATCAGATCATGTTGTGTATTCAGGTTAATCCTGTTTACATTCTTTCATACACTGTGTGGACAAGAGGAACAATGAGGATGAGAAGGTTTGTGGAAATGGTTTTACAGTTTGTATGGGACTGAATGGCGCCAATATCGTCAATATTACATCGATGAACAACATTATGAAATATAAAGTCATATACATAAATGCGAAATGAATAAATAAACTAAGAATTTCATAAATTACCTAAACAAATCATTATTATCAGACTTACACCACCCACTTGCATTGAGTTAATTTTAATTGTATCATAGAAAATTGGGTTTTCGTTATTTGGGCTTTTATTTTGTAATGTCACTTTTTATGACAGATGTCACCAGTATCACCTGCCCCCTCCTCAGCCAATCATGCCTCCAGTCCCAAGCTTTCTCCAAGTGATGGACTAACTTAAACGTTTCCTATGTGAACAGCCAACTCAGTTTTCGTGCATGTCTGTGCTTTAAAAAGAATTTGTTTCTGTTTTCATCTTGCTAAGTGTATGGAAAAGAACAAAAGAAAAGTGAATTGGAGCAACATCTTTCACCAACTATGTTGGAAAGTTCCACCAGACTTACATAGCCAGTTGTTTCAACAGAGTGCTAATGGTCAAATGAAACACGTAGGATATTAGGAGTCCCAGCTGACCAATCACAGCTCTCCTGCAGCTCAGATGATGTATTGTTACAGTTCGAGTCTCCAGGAGTATAAATCCAGCTCTGTTTGGTTAAACGTGTGAAGGCTCAGGAATCATCCTCTGCTTGACCTAAACACAAAACACTTGAAATTATTCAGACTGAATACATACACGTGAGACACACACCGGACTCCGGAGTGGTCATACCTGCTGTTCAGACTGAAAACAGTTTGTTTTGAGAAAATTACTGTCGGACATGCAAGTCTTCATGAAAAAGTGATAGCAGTTTTACATGTTGCTCTCATCTGAAGAAACGCCACCTTTACATAAGTGAGGAATGAATATCCAGCAAATCACTTTACGTAGAGCATATGAGCAAACAGGAATTAAATGAAAATCAGAGTTTAATATTTTATCATTCATTCTCTGTGCACAGAAAGATTATGAAATAGGCAGCAGAATAACACTCTAATAACTAAATGTATCAATGCAAGCATGTCTCTCACTCAGAATGGTAAATCATCAAGGCTTAAACTGCAAAATAGGTTTGAAAACCCATCAGTAATGCAGGCTGTGCGAGAGGAGGAAACACTTTAATTCCTTCACATCAAAATTTGAGACCATCCCATCAAGAAAAATTACGACATCTGTAGTGTCAGTAAATTGCCAAAAACCAAATGTGCGTTTTGACACAACAGACCTATTTGATTCTTGTTGCCTCATGACAGGCAACATTGGTTTCTTTTAACCATGACCATGATTTTTCCTCACCTCAATCAAGTGGTTATTATTGTAACCTCGATGACTAAGTACTTATTTCAACCCAAACCATGATCTTTCCCTTAATCTAACCAAGTTGTTTTTGTGGCTAAACCTAACCAAACCTTAACCGTAGCAGTTGTGAAAGGCGGTCGTCCTGCGAACTGAAACGCCACATCAGAAAACACTTTCATGTGTTGGTCTCGATGGAAAAATACAAACAGTATATTTTGTTGTATAATACAGAGGACTTGTTAAATCCTTTTCAACTCACCACTGTTGCCACCACTCCTTTTCATGTACCCAGAGCCATATAATCAAATGATCAATGTGGGTCTTTCTGTAAATGCCCTGTCAAGTCTGAATAAAGCTGTAGCATTTATGTAATGGACACTTATTGCACGTTTAATGAAAAATTGTCATGGTTTAGTCGCTGATTTAGTTTGGAGCCTCATGATTAGTTGAACTCCAGAGATGTTTTTCTCAGTGCAGGATGGACTGTTCCCTTTCTAAAACTTCAACAAGCTCATTATTTGACTTAAACACATACTTAACATGCTGTGATTGGTCGAAGTAATGTGATTTCGCTTAATTTAATCCCATTTTTTCAATACGTGAAGGTAATTGTTAATCTCATTTTAGTTTAGGAGACTTCAACTGTGCAGAAAAGATTGAGAGCTGTCAAAGTGTCCGAGTCACTGTGTGTAGTCATTTCCTCTGTGTGTGTGTGTGTGTGTGTGTGTGTGTGTGTGTGTGTGTGTGTGTGTGTGTCCGAAGGCATCTTTTTCAGTAACAGCTTGTGTTGCCTGTGGGACAACACACACAGTATAACTGCTGCAGGCCTGTAGCTCATTACTGATTCAACATATGGCCACACACACACACACACACACACACACACAGAGTCAGACGCACAATTGATCTGATCTTGTCGTTAATTACTGTTGTGTTGAAAATAAGACAGACTGATGATATGAACTCTGGCCCTGTTCACTGGACCGAGTTTATTTGTGTGGAGTTCACAGTTGGGACTCGTACGTTGTTCTGTGACTCAGGCAGTTTTCGGTTTTCTGTCAGGAGACAGTAGAAGGCGTTCATTTCATCTATGAAGATTCTCGATTTATTCCGGTTATAGCACTGAGTCAAAAGCAGTTTGTCTTCTCATCTGAGAGGCTTCTTCAGTTCCCCTGACTAGTGAGAGGTCCCAAATATTTTTAACTTCCTTTTTTATTCGATCTATTTCTGGCATTTTTTCCACCCAGTCTGTAACATCCACTCCCCTCATACTGCAGCCCTTGTCTTTCTAATGATCCTGATATACTCTGACATGGCTATGGACTTAAACTGCTGCATAGACAGCCATGTTCATACAGTCTGTGCAGTCGTATATTTTGAGCTTCATGGCAAAAAAATCTATTGCAGAAAATAGTAAAAGTGTGTATCGCATGTGTCCTTTGTGAGCAACAATCCTAGTTTTAGTTTTCTCTGTACAAGTTTATTTAGGTATTATTTTCTATCATCTGATCTCCTAATTGTCAATTCTGTCAGTATCTGAGTTTTTTCAGTACATGATGACAAAGACCTTGCAGGCCCAATCGTACCAATAAAAACATTTAGGAGCTTGTAAATTTCAATGTCTATTTACTTTTTGTAAATAAAAGACATGTTTCTCTCCTTTTTCTTTGTTCGCTCCTTTGCTCCTGTATATAAATACCCAGTTTTTTGTTCATATGGATGTTGCCTGTGTGTGGACAGGCTATTAAGTCACAGGCAGGAGCCACCTTTGGACAGAGCCAGGCCTTCCCAGGCTTTATGTTAAGCTAAGCTAACCGGCTGCTAGTTGTAGCCTCTTTTAAACAGAGATCCTGCTGTATTGCCATTAGGGAGACCCCTTGTTATGCCAGCTTTGCTTGTTCACACTGAACCTAACAAGATTGACACAATGCCACCACATTGTGATACTAAACAGCACGCTGGTGTTCAGGAATTAGAAGCCTGACGTGTAATACAACAGTTTTCGGCGTCTGTCCTGCCATGCCGGCTTTTACACAGACATCGATCCAGCTCTGTGACTTCCTCTGCTGCCGGCCTAAACGCAACAACAATGCCTCTTTTGGATCTTGTCACAAGTTGGGTATTAGTGAGGTCACCTGTGACTCAGGTCACATTGCAGTCATGTCAGAGTTTTTCACAGAAATCTAGGTGAGAATTGGTGTGAAACCTCCTGTGAAGGATGTTGGGACTTGGCGTCAGATTCTCATCCCTCCACCTCCAGGGTGAAATTCTCTTTTGTTCCTGTCCATGCACAAATCTCCTCTGTGGCCATGTGCAAACTGACTGCACTCTTGACACTGCAGCTGCATGTTTTTGTTGTTGTTTGCTTCCTTGTTCTTCGTCTTAAAAACAATGGTAGCTTCCGTTTTTGCTTATGTGTTTTCGAAAGATGTGGACGGAATTTTAAACACACTTGCAGGCTGTGACTGAGTTTGAGATAGATCAAGTAATTATTACAATGACAACAGAGCACACACACACACACACACACACACACAGACGCACTGTGAGGCCTGATGGAACCAATTAGCAGACGTTATCATGGCCTGGAGACGTCACAAGCTGTTCAGACACCCCTACCCTCCCCTCCTCCCCAGAGGGGGTCTGTGAGTCTGTGAGAGGGAGGGAGAGAGAGAGAGAGAGAGTGAGTGTGTGTGTGTGTGTATTTGTATGTGTCACTGCTCATACATCACTGCTAAAATATTTACAGTCCTCTGTGCTTTATAGTTTATATTACTGACCTACATCCATCTGTGTGTGTGTGAGTGTGTGTGTGAGAGAGTGTGCACTCGTGAAAGAGGGAGCGAGAGAGATGTCATGGCTAACTGTTAGTGACCTCAGCCACAGGAACATGTCCATATAAGGTTGAAAACAGAGCTTCACAGTGCTGTTCATGGTTAAAATCAGACTATTTTCTCTCATCTGTGGCAAAATGCGTCTGTTTCCCACCATTGCTATGAAACGACTTCAGCTTCATGTTGACGCTCACAGGTGAAACTGAAAACAGTAGAGTTGGGATGTGGGAACAATTTTGGGAAACTTGAATTCTCTTCGTTGAATCACAAGAACAAAAGATCAACAACTGTGTTAGGAAAATATCTGGTTCTAATTTAAGCCTCTGTACTTAAATACTTATGGAGAGGTTAACAGCTACTCCCATGGTCCAAGAAACCTCCAATCACAAAGCTGTGATGTTAGATCTGTACAAATTTGGGAGTCAAGTTCAACCTTGGTGAACTTTAACGTACAAGTTTGCGTTGTTGACCAACAGCAAGACATGATGTTGAAAGGGTTGACCTTTCCAAGGACCTGTGTTGCACCATTCACTTATGTATATCCACAGTATCCACTGCCCCACACAAGAGGGATGGTTCACAGACAGTTCGGGGACTGGAGTCAGTGACTGTGAACTTGTTGTCCTGTTGGGGACCAAGTAGTTGACCAACTAGCTCTTGTGACTTGTCACTTGTCATCAAGATAGTAGAGTTTGCTGTGGCCCTTTATGAGTGACTGAGCCTTTAATGACTCCTTAAACAGAAACTACCAGCCAATCATAAGCCAGTATATTATGTGATCGTGTTACAGTGTTGAAAACTTTAATTCACAGAATCAAATGGGGAGTGTTCAGTGTGTGCGTGCGTGCGTGCGTGCGTGCGTGCGTGCGCGCGTGTGTGTGTGCGTGTGTGTGTGCACGTGTGCAGAGGAATAAACAGTCATTTCCTTCCATTTTCAGTAATGTCAGCAGCCCCACCCACTGCCTCCCTGCCTCCTTTTGACCCCATACAGCCTTCTCCTCCTCCTCCTCGTGCACACGGACACACACACACACACCACTCTTGAGATCAAAGCCATGTATCTGGATCTGATCAGACTGATCTGTGATCAATTGATGCAAACACAGCAGGGATCACCAGTCTATTAGCATACCACAGATAACACACACGCACACTCTTTAATCTGTGTTTGCTTTCATGTGGAGCTCCATCAGCAGAGAAGAAAAACAGTTACAGACCTGTTGTTTATGTCTTTGTTGATGGTTGAAATTTATTTGGTTGTTTGGTAATATTTATTTTTTGTTTTTACTAAACTAATGCATTTTTATTTTGGAAAAGATTTTGTTTTAAAGTTTTAAGCAGTTTTAAGTGGAATGTGAATTATTAGTAGTAGTAGTATTCTGAAGTAATTTCTGTGTTTCACTATCACACATATGTTGCTGTGTGTTTGATTGTTCATGATGGCTCGCTGCTGACTGAGGATAAATCGTGGGCTGCTGTATTAAGGAAGTTTTTATTCCTACACATCAGTAAAAACACATCAGTGACCCATCAGCATTTCAGGAAACTTTAAAACAGGAAAAACTGCTGATTCATCATGAAAGAAAGAACAGCAGTTGGAGAACAGATGAGTTTTCAGATTTATTTTCCCTGGCATAACAAAACTGACCAATCAAAGTAAAAGTTGCTCTTGAACACAACATTAGATGACAACATGCACCTACACACAGTTGTCAGTTTAGTAGTTACACCAAGCTAAAAGTAGTGCAGTTTATTGAAACAGTGCAGCAATAAACCCTCTCCTCAGGGAGATTATAGTGTGTTTTTCCCTATTCTATATTCCCATTTCAGTTGTTTAACAATATCTGTAATGTTTCTCAACATAGGAGCACAGGACTCCCCTTTAGACTTATGTAATGGTCACCAGTTTTAGTTATTTCAGCTTTGTCTCTGAGAAATCATGTTTTGTCCATCATTATGCCACGGTAGACAGGTCTGGACCCGTTTCTTTTGTCGAGTCGTGACGTTTGGCCGGCTAACAGGAAGTTAAGTTTGATGGAGTTTGGTAAAACAACAATATTAGATTGTTTTCAGAGAACTGCCGTACAAAAACAGAAACGCACTGTTCCAAGACTGGACTTGTAGTTATTAGAATAGTTGTAAATGTTAATGAGATTTTGAATTAGTTTTTGTTACTTCTGGAACAGAACCTGGAAGTTCTGGTTTCACTTTGGTTCGCAACAGTAGTTACAGTTTAATTGAAACTGTTACGTCCACCATTTTGTCAGATGTGACCTTTTATCTGCTATACTCCCTAAATGCCCTTGTTGGGGCATTATCTATAGATACTCTTTTATTAAGACTGTTTTGTGGTTGATTTGTGATTTAGTAGAATTTAGTTCTATGATTCTCTACTAGCTGCCTGCAAATGTGTTACTAACACATTGACCCAAATGTAGGACAACCGTGATCAGTTATATACTCACACTCTTTCCTGTCAGACTCTTGAAGTGGTTAAAATAATTTTCTATGAGAGTATTTTCCAGACAGTTTTTTCAGCTCATCTGTGACTGCTGTAATTCTTGGTTGTTTGACAGATTTTCTCCCTGGTTCATTTCTGCAGTAAAAACAATGGAAGTTCAGTTCTCATTAATTCATTTCCTCTGTGGCAGTAAACGTATTACAAGAGCCTTCAGAAGCTCCTGCAGGATAAAGTGGACTAATGAAACACTTTCATGGCTAACCAACTCTGAAAGACTTACTATTAATGGACCTGAAAACACTCGGTAGCCTCGGCAAAAATAAGCTTTCATACACATAACACATAACATAATTATCTAGTCCTGGAATATTAGACAATCCACCTTTTTCAAACCTAATTTGAAGAAAAAATATTGTTTGACCCAGTTTGGTAGCTGTTGAAGAAAGCTACTATTAGGATAACTGGCGTAGTTTACTCTTTTTCCTTTTACTCTTGTGGACTTACTGTGATGTTTACTAGATTAATCACTGTGTAGTACTTCCCATGAGAACTTGATGTTGATCTTTCACTGATGAGTCATTCTTTCTTCCTGGCATAAAGCACAATGTCGCTGTTAGTCTGCATTTTTGTGAATCCAGTTTCCTGTCCACTATACTAACTTCTTCTACTGGTCTAATGCTTGTTCATGGAATCTCATAATTAAATGATTTATAACCATTATCCTTGAATTTGTTTCTTATATTGGTTTCCCAGTTTTACAGTTGCATTGAGTAAAAACCTTAAAGACAATCTGCACCTCCAACATTTATTAGAAGTCTGTTTAGCTTGCTGCATGGCTGTGTACCAACACACATAGGATCCTGAATTGTTGTGCATTATACTGACAGGCGTTTCTATTATTTTGATCACCCCATTTATATCAGGAAAGGTATGCTAAATAACAGCCACACAGGCAACATCTGGTAAGGAGTGGGACCAACAGCCTGACTGACCAAGACATTATTTTATGGTCGCGACTTCATCTGACTTAATCAACATAAATACAGGTTAATGACAATAGCTGTGTGATTGGCTGTACCAACATTTACAACAGAAAAAGTTGTAGATGAAAGTTGTCTTCTTAACTTTGTAACACACAATCACCCACCCTTACATCATCGTTTTGGAAAGCTCTGCTTCGGGGAAGAAAAATGCTGCTTTACTTTGGATTTGTGGCTGAAACTGAGAAAAATTAACTGGTTTGGTCTAGACATATTTACAGGACTATGATGAAAGAGAAGGAAATGAAACAGAGGAAGTATCATGGCTGTTTGCTTCACCAAATTCAAGTGAACACACATAAAATCAGCACATGATGACAGCATGACTGAGAACATACCTGCTGCTTTCTGTGTATGTGAAAGAATGACTGATTAGTGATTATTGGTCTTATTGGCCTCTTTCCTGGCAGTAGTTTAATTTCTATTCTTAAGAGTAAAACCCTTCAGAGAAAGAGCTCTTACCTTTTGTTTCGATGTGGCAGTTTATGTGCTTCACCTCTTTTGTTTTCCCATACTGTCTGCCACGACCTCTGACCTCCTAATTGCTGTCTGAGCAGAGGTTCACAGTGACCTCAGTGGTCCCATCACACAGCTTCAGCGATGCTATTAGTGGTAGCAGGAACACAGCAGTAATGCTTGGAGCTTCGAATGCTATTTTGTATTGGTATATTGGGTGCAGACCTGTAAATGTATTGAGTATTTTGAGTATTGTGTGTTACATAAAGCTGATAACTTATGAAATCAAGTGTTTTTACTGTTTGTGTAACTTAACCAAATTGCAGCAGCGAGTCTCTCCAGAGTCCACAAGCAGCAGGAATCAGGAGTCATATCCACAGGCTAACGAGCTGAGTCATGAATGAATGAATTGATCTGATGAGCCCCGAAGCTCTCAAGCAGTCTTTTTCATCATCGTACAGGCTGCAGTTTAGCATGAATGGGAATGTTGAAGGCAGTGAGTCTGTACAAGAGCTGGTATAAGCAGCTCAGTTGAGTCAAGTACACGGAATTGAATGTGTTTGCAGTATTGAACAGTCTCAGCAGTGACCACACACAGCTACAGTAGGGCCCGAGGTGAAAACGCATTAATGAGTCACCTACCACATTACTCAAAGCTAAACTTTAGAAGTGAGTTTGTAACAGTATTAAATGTTGTAATGCTTTTATGTCTATGGCTCGCAGTTAATTTGATGACATATCAAAGCCTGGTAGGCAGGAGAAAACGAGAACATCTGTTAGTGTAGGACTGTGGAGTGCAGCACATGACTTTTTCCTGGAGACAGTGTGTACCACTGTTAATATGATTCGTATCAAACTAATAAGTTTGCAGTTGAAAAGATTGAATTTTTGTTCAGCACTAAAGGGAAGTCAATCTGTTAACTACAGTAACCTCATTTGTTAGATCAAATCCACGTAAAAGCTCTTAAATCTGAAAACTCTTTACATGTAAAAACAACTTGCATCCACTCTAATGTTTTCAGGTTGTTTTTCAAAAGATGTACTTCCACACTGAAACAGCAACAACAGAAAAATGTCTAAATCTATTGTTGTTAATCTTTTGGCCAGGAAAAAAAAGACAAGTCCATCAAATCCATCACCTGGACAGGACCAGGGGAGACGGTGTGACTAGGCTGAGTCTCAACTGAGTCCAACAACTAACATGTTGTCACTGAAAGGTTTGTCACTCTTGTCATAACTGGACCACTCATTTAATAGCAGCTTGTAAAAAAATGCCTCTCGCCAACAGTATCTGACTGTTGACTAAAACCCTCCCCCAAACTGTAATTTTCGTGTCAGATCAGGTCTGTAGAGCTTTAATTTTTCTGCATGTTGAAGCAGTGTATATGGAGCTGTAGTAAGAGACATACCCGGGATATAAACAGTTTGATGGGTTGTGTCTTCCTAAACCAAAAACACAAGCAGAATGCATTAAATACATCTGTAACTGATCATTACTTCCAAGGCCACAGAGCACATCATTAACTAACTACATTAGTTTGTGGGGCTACAAGGTACAAAAAAAAAAAAAAAACGGTTCACGATGAGCACATCTGCTACGGCTAACATTAGCTGGCCTGTCCTGTTGTTTATTGGATTTGGGGAAGTTTACACTTCACCAACTCTGACTAACAATACCAAAGATACTGTATCAGCCAAACACACAAGAAAGTAAATGACTTCTGACAAAAAATAGTCCAGTTTATGTTTCAGATGATATGCATTTCTTTTGATTTTGTTTGGTTTTCCTTGAACTCCCTCATTCCTTCATATACACAGTACTTGATAGTTGAATTAGCTTACCATTTTCTAAATGTCAGCGTGGTGCCCCTATGTCTTTGCAGTTGTTTTTGATCAAGGTCTATTTATTGAGTATTTTCTCAGTGTACAAAAATACAGAGTGTTCTATCCAGTCTAATACCAAGTGACCTGCACCAATGAATAAAAGTTATTCATTTCCGATGACTACCAAAGAGGAGAAACGTATCACATACTTTGCTTCCATTTTTTTCTAAAAATGTCAAGAGTTGCTGCCAAACCACATAGAATATCAGAGCCAACCCTTGGAGAGAGTATCTTATCTTGTCCCAGCAGTTTTGTTGATGCTTCTTGTCTAACTCCCGGTCATGTATAGATTAATTTAGTCCATAAATCTGTCCCTTCCAAGAAGTGGTAACATCGGAAACCATAATTAACAGAGACAGAACATTACTGAATACCAGATGCTTCTTATTAACAGTAGTGCAACAGCTAAATTAGCTTCTGAAAGATATCTTCTTGGGCGCTGGATGAGAGATTGTTGAATAAGACTTTGATTCGTCTTTCACATTATCATTAGGTTTTTATTTCTTGATGAAAAATGTAATACCTTTCATCATATTTCCTGCTTTCCCGCTTTTTTTTTTTATGTGGTTTTAGTTTCGTCAGTGAATGTTTTTCGTCACAGCTTCATTGCCTGAAGTAACACTGCTTATTGTATGTTTTGTGTCTGATTAGCTGGCCGTTGTCTATTAGAATCACAGTTCCGGTCTGGTGAAACTAATCTCAGTATGCGTTGAAGTGACTAAAACACAGCTTGTCTTTGTTCATCTTGTCAGTGGACATGATATAAAAGAAGAAATAGACCACCAGGTGTTCTGATATCAGACAATTACCAACTCTCGTCTTTTTTTTTTTTCTTTTTTTAAACAATATAAGGACACTCAGAGTGTGTGGGAACAGTAGCTGGTCAGATTCCAACATAATAACTGCAGGGTCAGTAGCAGGAAATACCAACAAACACCCAGTGAATGTGTATGTGTATATGTAATGCAGAGTTCCTGTCTGACATTTACCCAAACAGTCTGTCTGCTCCACCACTGTCTTTCTGTCTGTAACTATTTTTATCAGTTTGGATAAAACCAAACTGGTAGCTGATGAAGTAGTTATACGTTGTAGAATAGAATTCTTAGAAAGAAAGTGTTTTCTTTGACCACTCTGTTGTTCAAGAGTGTTGAAATTTTAAAAGAAAATTTCTGCCTCTTTTCCTTTCTTCCTGTCTCTCGGGTTTATTTACTGATTGAAGGTCTGGAATAAATCACAGGGCAGTTTGAGTTCTTCAGTGACTCCTTTAAGACAAATATTTTTCCCGTCAACGTAAACTAAACACATCTATCACCAGTTGTATGTCACTTCATAGTTCAAACTGCTTATAAAGTCATTGTTTATTGAGTCCAGTAACATTGGATTAAAACTGTTTGACTCACACAAAGTAGTTCTTCTGTAGAATTTATTTTAGAAAATATTTACAGCTGGAGGAATCAGCTGATAAACGGAATAAAGGCAGACACAGAAGAACTGATATGATAATATAGTGGTGAAGGATGTATTGCATTCTACTACTGGGCTCTACATCTGTTCACTTTTATTGTATAATCTTGTCTCATATCCTCTTGACTATTGAGTTCTTAGGGCAATTTTGTTGCCTTGGTAACCAACAGACAAAATAACACAACTGACAAACTACATGCTAGTGGCTGTGTGAGGCTGTTCGTGCTTTAGTTTGTTGTGTAACCTATATTTAATCAGGTAGTCTTATTGAGATCAAGATATTTTTTGCACCAGAGACCTGTGCACAACATGAAAAGAAAAACATATTAAAAAACAAATTAAAATGACAAATACATACAATCAGCATAGCCAGATACAACAAAAGCCACGCAACATCATAGACAATCACAGATGTCAATAAATAGAAGTTTAAAGTTTACAATCGGCCAGAGAAATTAGATGTTTATGTTTTAAAATCATCTGTAATTTATTCATTTATGAGATGCAAAGTAGTGGAAGGTAGTTTTCCCAAGTTTTAAGGGTAACTACAGTTGAACAGGCCTGAGATCTGTGGTTTTAAATTTTAGAGAAGTGATACACTGTGGCACGTTTTTCAGGGGAAAATGATGCAGCTAAGTTTTCTTATTGGTGCCAGTTACAACCAACCGACCTTTAACGGTTTTAACTTCCTGTACTGAAATGCAAAATGCAATGATAAACTGCATCAAGTTGATTTTAAGGTGGAGCTATCTCTGTAGTCAAGCAGACATGATGGTTAACGTGCTTACAGTGACAAAGCTAACATGCTGATATTTAGAAGGTGTATAATGTTTAACTTGTTACCAATTTGTCTGAGACACAAAGATCTCCAGATCGTTTCACTGGTACCTGAAACAAGCCCCCACAACCACTTTGGTCCACAATGAAATATCAGCAGCTATTGTAATGAAAATAATTGTAATGAAATTTAGTATAAACGTTTCACTCACTTTTCACCATATATGCACTATTTATTTTATTTGAGTGTCCAAATTCTAAATGTGTTTAGAATGGTCCCTTCAAAAAATCCAACAGTGATTGAAAAGAAATGAAGGCAGTAATTTGAAAAGAGTGATGATGCAAAATGACAATGATTCATATTTTTCTGAGAAATGTCCTTTCTTGAGTAGTGAATGTGTGAACAAGGGTGACCGCATCCTTTGTCTCATGACTTAGTGTAGTACAGTGTTGGTTTCAGTTTGAAATCTGGTTTACAGATTCAACTATTTTGCTGGATGACTTTGATTTTTCTTTTTGATTTTGCACAGCTCCCTTCATCAAGTGCCTTGCTGCTTCGTGCAGTGCTAATGATGGTCTGACCACAGCCTTAATTATACTTCATACTGTCACAAGTGTGACTTCAGATGACCAGGATTAGATGACCACATGACAATTGTGATGTTACCTGTCCTCATGACTTCTTTTCATTTACAGTCCAGCAGTACTCAGATGTTTTACTTAAGTAACAGTAGCAATACAATACACAGTGTAGAAATACTGCAATCAGAATATTAAACTATTGGCATCATAGATAATTGATATACCAAATGTGAAAGTACACATGTACAGACTGACCATTTTAGAATAATGTACTGTATATTATATTATTGGATTATACTATTAATGCATCAATAAAGTGTAAATCTCTTCAATGCTGCAGCAGGTAAATTTAATTACTTTACATACTGCTGGATAGCTTGTGACTTTTAACCTGTAATAATACTGTAATTGTCCTTATTGTATTAATCTGAATCTGCAAATTAACAAATGTTAAAAGTAAAAAGTACAATATTTTCCTCTGAATTTTCTGAAAGTAGAAGTATAAAGTAGCAAAACATGGGAGTACAAGTACCTCAACATTGTATTTGAGTACAGTACTTAAGTAAATGTATATGTTCCACCACTGTGGTCCAGTCTCACATCTGTAACATCTCGTTGCACAAGACATCTGTACAACACAGTTCGACTGATATTTACAGGAGTGTAGGAATGAGGTGAATAGTGGAACCAAGGAGCCCAACTGAGAGCCCCAAAAAACTCTGTAAGCACTTTCCTATTTACTTTACAGGGAAAATGGTCATTTGTAATACCATCGTAGTAGTAGCCATCATTCATTATACATTATAAGTATTGTACAATATTATTTAAATTATTATCATTTAATATGCTTGTCACACACAATGTTTCTAGAGTAATCACTTTTGATATTGATTAGTTTATGATTATTTTACCATTGGGGTGTGATGTGTGTTGTGAGTTTTACTGATGGAAATAAACCTTCAGCAGCATCAGAAATAGTTGGAAACTAATTCACCTTAATTCTGCAAGTAACAGTTTTATTATTTTATTATGAAATACATTAAAACAGTAATGTCTTATTGTCCTATACTATATAATGTATAATGAAGAGCTAAAACTGATGTAAATAATGTGTGGTAATCTTAAAACTCACAGTGAAAGCTTCTCACAGTAATGACAGTATGTTGAGAAAAGAACCTGAAATATACTGATGTTTTAGATTGTATAGACTTTCTTAAATTCGTTTTACTTTAGAAAGAATTTCCCATGATAAGAAATGCAGATGCATGGGCTCACACTTGTTGACTTAGTTATTCATACAGGTGTGGCAACGGTAGAGGGGCCCACTGAGACTTTACATCTACAGGGCTTAGATTTTTCTGATACACCACTGGATATTTATTATGTTGTTTGTCCATTTGTTGTTTCTCAAGCAGTATCCTGTAGTTGTCGAGTATGAGTCTGTCTCGTCGTTCAGACAGTAAAATCAGATTACAGCCACAGGCTCCTTTCACACTATAGTGATAACTGAGGAGGAAACACCCCGGGCGAGCGCGCGCACACACACACGCAAGCACGCACACAAGAAGCCGTGTGCACACCCTCGCGCACTTATTTAGGGCGGACATTGCAAGGGTGAAAAGGAAACACCGTTATACATACACACACACGCACGCACGCACACACACACAGAGTGGGAGGGAGGGAAGGTCTCAGCGCGCTCGGTTCTCAGTTTCATTAACTTCATCTGAAACTCAGATGAACTAAGACGAAGTTTAGTGTTGACAGATTTTTCGCTTGAGTTTTTTCGATTTTCGATTCATCACTTGTATGTCTGTCAGAGAATCTCGGAGCCTCGTGCGCTCTTGCCTCGCGGTGATGGACAGTCGGTCCACGCGCTAGACGGTTAACGGATTGAGGAGGAGCAACAGGAGGTTTCACGACCGAGTCACACCGGGACCAAGGAGGATTTTACGGACTTTTCTGACACAAACTGCGGCTCTTTTGATTCTGTTTGCCAGGAACTGATTAAACATCTACTCGGTTTCGACAGGAACCACAGTTTGACCCGATAAATCTGCTGTCTGAACGGTACCGTAAACTCCCAGTTACTAAACCACCAGAGAGTTAGTCAGTAAATAAGTCATGAAAAGTTTTCAGTCAACAGTCATTTTCTTCTTCGTTAGTTTCTGTACCGTTTGATTAAAAAAAGAAGGTGTTTGGTGTTGTAGACATTTTAAAGACAGAACCATTGGTTGATTAATCGAAATAAATCTAAACAAACTGATGATAAATAAATAATCCTGACTCACGTAAAAATAATCAATTTCCAGTAAATCTCTGTTATTGGACTTTTACAAATTAGAAATGTTTTTTCTAGGCCATACCTAAAAGTATGGCCCTGGGCAGTTTTTTTATATATATCGTCAGTCAGTGTGTTCATCCTGGTCAATCTGTCTGGTATCACATCAAAGTAGATCTGAAACAGTCTGCCGCTATTTTGATATTGTATCAAGCCAAAATAGTGAAGAAAAAGTTAAACATTTTGTGAATATCTTTTTTTTTTTTTTTTTTTACTTTGGTTGAATGAAAGGACATTTGAAGATGTTATACCCTCAGGGTTTTTTTTTAAGTAATAGTTTGATTAATTTAAGGAGCACTCATTGTTAGACAAGCTTCTTCTCACTATCTGGATCATTTTAGAGTCCTTGAACTGATTTTCTACTCTCTGGTAACAAAAATAATAACAATAACTCCCTTTGTATTATACCTTTCAAGCCCAAAGTTCTTCTAAAAATAGGCTAGAGACAATTAGCAGAGAATAAAATGTGAATTAAAAACTACTAACAATAAAATGTTTAACAACAAAAAATGGACGAGTTAAAGCAATAATTAAACATTTTGGGGGTGTTATCCTTGGACAGAGCTAGGCTAGCTGTTTCCGCCCTAAGCTAAGCTAACGGGCTGCTGATGTTAACTTGTGAAAATGCCCATTCTAATTTCCCACAGCATATAGAGATGTATTCATATACAGCTTTACAAAGATATTCAGTTTACATTCACCCATGACAAAGAAAAGTTGTTGATGATTAATTTTTGATAGGCAGTTTACTATTCAATTAATTCACTAATTGGTGTACCTCTAATACTCTGTATTGTCTTGTTTTAGCTCTTTTTCATTGAGTGAAATATTCCAAGCTTAGACTCCATGTTTTTTATGGCCACTCCATTCCATCAAATAGACATATTGTAGTTGTTTTGTGAATCCTTTTTTTACACCTGTCTCCAAAATTCATCCTGATTTTGGTGTACCTGTAAAGAATTTGGACAGTCAATATGAGATTGTAAAGATGGAGATGGAAATATCAGAAACTGATGATTCTTGTTATTTCTCTGGATTTACAGTTTTGATTGTTGATTGGTTTCTCTTTGGTGTCCTGCAGTTTGTCCGCCATCATGTATCCCTCAGCGGTCAGCGTTTTTGTGCACTGCAGTTTCGTACTGGCCCTCATTCAGGTCCTGGTGCTGGTCTGTCCTGCAGCAGGATACAATCTGGATCAGGACCACAGTCTGGAGTTCAGAGGTTCCCCCTCCTCCATGTTTGGATACTCAGTCCTGCTGCATCACCACAGAGCTCATAACTGGTCTGGATATTTAATTTCATCTGATAATGATCTGTGATTGATCCTCTGTTGATCTACTATTGACCCTCTGTTCTACTGTTGATCTCTTATTCTTCCACTACGGATCCTCTCCATTTGATCTGCTTTATCCTGTATTGATCTACTGTTGGATCTTTTTTGATCTGCTTGTAGATCCTCTCTTGATCCTGTATTGATATGAACACTACATCTCTTGTTTCCTTGAATGGCAGGCAATACTGACTGTAAAGTTATGAAGTCATGTTATATTTATCAACTAAATTTCATGGGTTTCAATGTGTTATATGAAACGTCTGAAAGTTTGGGCATGATGATATCACAAATGGTGGGCTTTGGCAACTGGCCAGTCACTGCTCACATCACCATTGCAGAAAATGACATTGGATATTGTTGTTACCATAACGGGCTGAATTACATTTCAGAGCGTTATGGGCATTCATAATGTTGATAATGAATCTCCTCAGTCATGGATTTTGACCTTAATAATCCTGTTTGTGTGTGTGTATGTGCATGTGCATGCTAATTACGCAGTTTTTGTCAATGACAGAAGCTCTTTGATGCTTCACACACAGATGCCATTCAGACACTGAGCAGGCACACAGATCTTGTCTAACTCACTCTCTCTCCCTCAGGTTGGTGGTTGGAGCGCCAGTCGAGAACTCAACCTCCAATCCGTCCATTCAATCTCCAGGAGCTGTTTATCGCTGCAACATCAGTGCTGAGTCCCGTCACTGCCATCGCATGCCTGCTGGTGTGTTTTTATCTCTGTGTTTCTGTGTCATTTTCTTCAGCATTTGAGAGACTATGGTTGTGTTCAGACTGACTTTAGTCTGGTGTGAAAAAATGCTGCCTCCTCACCATCATTCATCTGAATGGCTGATGAGCCTTTGAGCTTGTGAATCTATTATTCAGATTGAACTTTGGGGATCAAATGAAGCAGTGTGTCCACACCACGCACCCCCTTGATTTCTTTGGATGCAGTGTTGTTGTTGGTCTGACCACACAATCAGTAATCTGACATGTTGATATTTTCATATCAAGAACACAAAAGTCTTGTCTTGCTCATGAGATATATCCATGGGACCCAGCTGTCTACTCTGTAACACTATCAGCTGGTCAGCTTTGGCCTTCAACAGTAAAGCACCACTGACTTACCTGTGAAGGCTGCATGTGGGAAACAGTGTAAACAGAATTTGTGTTTGTGTGTGTGCAGATGTGCTGAGCTGTGGGAAGACGTGTGAAGCAGAGAGTGATCACCAGTGGCTGGGAGTCAGTCTGTCCAGACAACCTGGCGACAAAGGAGGACATGTCATGGTGAGATACCCACTTTCTCTCTCTCTCTCTCTCTCTCTCTCTCTCTCTCTCTCTCTCTCTCTCTCTCGCTCGCACACACGCACACACGCACACATACACACACACACACACACACACACACACACACCTCCAGAAGTGAAGAAATGGGATGGACGAACACAGGCATTATCTTTTTGATTTGTTCACTGGTCTCTCCGGCCCATTCTAATGAAAAAGGGAAAACAACGCATTGTATCAGCATTTGCAGGCCATACAGGATTATGATGCACTCCATCAGTAGAGCATCATGAAAACAACACCGGCCCTACATTGTCAGTCAACCACTGCAAAGGGAAATAACAAAGGCCTAAGGCTTAGATTCTGTTTCCACAAATGTGCCCAAAAACGGTTTAATTCTCCCTTACACAAAAAATTAGCGAAAGACGAAGTAAACCTGTGAGAGAACTGAGACGTGTTCTTCCTTCATATTAATACTTCACAACTCACAGTTCTCCAGCAGTGACGCAGTATATTTGTACCCCTATCCATGCTGGTCCTGTCATGTGGATAAAGGCATTACCAATTACATTAGCCATTACACAACAGAGAGCTTATGTTTGACAACTCCAAAGGCATCCCCAGAGATGTTAAAGATTTCCATGTCTGAGAGGAGCTTTTAATTTAGTGATTGGGCAAAACTATCTACAGTACCAACTGCCTCCTCGCTGTCATTGTCTCTATTACTCAGTGAGTGAAAGATTACTGCAGGGGTAAAATAAATACACAACAGGGAGGAAGTTCACACACACACACACCCACACACACACACACACATAGAGTCTGTCATGGGAACAACAACAGTCCGCTGCTAACTTGTGATTGTGTTATTGACAGTAATGAGTCCATGTCACATGTTTCACACACGTGTGTGTGTGTGTGTGTGTGTGTGTTTGTGTGTGTGTGTGTGTGTGTGTGTGTGTGTGTGTGTGTGTGTGTGTTTTCAGGCATGTGCACACCGCTGGAAGAACATCTACTACTCCAAGAAAGACAGTCAGAACCACAAGCTGCCTAACGGAGTCTGTTATCGCTATGGCAGTGACCTGAGTCACGGCCGACCCATGATCCCCTGCTATAGAGGTACACACATGCACACGGACTGGTTTTCTCACTGGTGTGTGAAAGTTATTAATAACGATAATGTAAGAAAACATATTATAGCTCACTTCGCCAGAGCTACTTTGTTGATCCTGTCGCTCTTGACAGTGAAGCTGTGAACATGTGAACAGATTCAGATTCAGGTGCTAACTCTCTATAGTTTCATCACCATGAGCCATTTCATGTTAGGAAATTTCATTGTCATGTGATTCACGGTTATTATAAAAATATCAATTATGGCCACTTTAAACAATGTGCCACTGTTCAGATGCTTTATGACCCCTCTGCAGGTTTTGAGATTTTAAATAGTCCTCGCTTCTCTCAAATGTGTGTGAAAGCAGCTGCTCAGCCGTAGAAGGAAATCATTTGGGTTTTATCTTCATATTTGTTTGTTCACCTTCACCTCTCAGCATGTCTGTTTATCGCTGTATGCCTATTGCAGACCACCAGCGGAAGTTCGGTGAAGATTATGGGTCATGTCAGGCCGGTATTTCTAATTTCCTGACAGAGGTCAGTAGCACAAAGACAACAAATTTATTTAAACTCCTGTCTTCTTCTCTGTTTTCATTAGCAGACTGAATGTGATCTGTCAGTGCTGTTTTATTCAAAACTCCAGAAGTGTATCATGTTTTTAAAAGCTGGAGCCAACAGAAGCCATGTGCTTTTTTCTTGTTCCTCCTAATGCTGTCGAAACAAAATGTCAAATAGCATTTTCACCATTTTAGAAAAGAGAACAAGTCTTCTCAGTTTCCTGTGTCTAAAATGAAGACTCACAATTTCAATTTTAGAGCAACACATGTTAGATAAACTGAGTTTGTGATATGTCACATGCATGATATAGATATATTAGAGCTTAAATAGAGATGAAGGGCACGCTTTATGTTGGAGACTCTGACATCTGCCTGTCTCTATCTCTCTCAGGATCTGATCATCATGGGGGCCCCAGGGACGTCGTACTGGATGGGCTCAGTCCTGGTGTTTAACACGTCCAGTGGAGGGATGTCAGTGTACCTTGATGATGACACTGGATCAGTCAGCTTCGGAAGCTACCTGGGTAGATGATACACCTGCTACTACTACCAATATATCATTATGTCTGTTCTTATGTAGCCGCTGCTGGTACTACTGCTGTACTATAGCTATGTACAAGTACCGCCAACACTGTATAGTTACCACTACTGACTGGGAATATTGCTCATGGAAAACGATGATGAGTTGAAAATTTTAATGATATAAAAGAAAGAAGACGTTTTTTTCTCTCTGCTCACACACTGCATCACTGAAATATTTTGAAATTTATTTTGACATCGAAGCCATAATCAATCACTATCCTGAGTGCAAGGGACGCTCATCCCCAGTTCTGTCTGGTAAATCAATGAATACTTGTCACTTAATTAAGTTAATTAACATAGGTTAAGAATTATGCTGCCTCTTTTATTTATAAGGGTCAAAAATTTTGTCAATCTGTCCACAACCATAGGTTGTTGATTGTTTTTATTCCCAGTTTGCCGACATGTCTGTTGCATGTCTGAACGGGGCTTTATTAAAGGTAATGAGGCTTTTAAAAGCTTGTTTTGTGCTAATGTTGGTCTGAATACATGTTACTGCAATTGCAAACCAAAACTTTCTTGGCGCTTGACATCAAAAACATTCACCAGGAGTCTTTTTGTGAATCACATATAAGAAAGGTAATGTATTTGCCTTTGAGATTAAGTGATGCTTTATTATCACTGCTATTGTTAAATAAGTAGTGGTATACAAAATATGGATGTATTTAGCATGATTGTTGCCACCCCATATCGAAAAACAACTCAGAGATTAACACTCAACACTGCAGCTTGAAGAGTTTTTTGGTTGGTACTTTTTGGTTGGATGATGTGGAGTGATGGTGCAGAGAAAGGACAGAAATGAGAACAGAGAGAGCATGGTTTTTTCTTACTGTGCATGAGTTGCTTATCTCAGTTTCAGTCAAAGCTCTGACTTTATGGGAAATTATTTTAGAAACAGCTGCAGCTGTGCTATTTCTTTTGATCCCACTACACTGGTGTTGTACAGTGATTCTTTCTCCTACCTGACTTTTTGTCCTGAACATTTTATCTGAAGGTCTGCAAGTTTTAAAAGGCATTCAATTTTGTTTTATCAGGTATTAACAAGATATTGAAAATGTATTTACAAAAGTCTTAAGCATTTCCTGGCTACTGTAGGCAGTAATGTTTTGTGTCTGCCTTTGAGCTGTCGGGAGATGTTATAGATAGTATGAGACCATTTTCCCATTAATGGAAAGGGCTCTCATATTTTTGGAAAAAGTAGCACAAGAGTAGCACAGACCACTTTTCCATTAATGGGAAAATCGTTCCCAGTAATGGAAAAGTGGTCTTATACTTTTGGACCCCACTGTACATCTATAAACAAAATGGGATTGTTTTGACAATGGATTGCACGTAGGAGGCTGTTCAATCATTTTTTGTGGAGTTTCAGTCGGCACCATTAGACCTGTAGCAAACACAGTCACTACTGCCAGCTACAGTAGCTAGGAAGCTCTTTGTCTCATGGGCAAGTATTAACTTTTAGCAAAAACCTAAATTAATGAATCATTCTTTGTAAGTTAATTCATCCGTCCATTTTCTGCTGCTTATACAGGTCCAGGCTGCATTAATTTAATGAACTATATTATTAGGAATTATTATTATATTCTGCTGGGAAGTACTGAAAAAATTTGATAATATATAATATATAATAATAATTCTAGTCTCTGTTTTCCCTACTGGTTTTTCATCATACTTCCATAGTTTCCATAGCAAGTATGATTGTGAAACAGACATTAAATTGCATTGTATATGGTGTAAAAAAAACAGTATTAAAAAGTCTTAAATTTAACTTGGTGAATGTTGCAGAAACCTTGTGTATAAAAACAGATTTAAAGAAACATGTTTTTTCTTCAAGACATAAACTGAATCACTATGAAATCTGGCTTCTCAGTATTCTGCAGTCCTGAACAAGATAAGCAGGAAGCTGAGCAGAAAGGTGTGATGTTCTTAAGCTGAATGCCCTTTTTCTTCCTATCTCTGCTGAAAGAAAACATCTTTTGCCACCATGTCAGAACTGCTGACTAACTAACAGGCACAGTAACAACAGATGGCACTGCAAAATGTTGGCTGTTCAGTTATAATGGGAGTTGAAACTTTAAGTGTGTGTGGGTATGCTCGTGTGTGTGTGTCCACAGTGGTTTGTAGTCAGTAGTCAACACAAACCAGCAGAAAGTAATTGGTCTGATGAAAGCTGTGGTTGTTTGTGAAACTTTCTCTCATACCCACACACACACACAGACACACGTGTGATTTTTTTTGTACTTTGGACTTGTATTCATTTCCTTTTCATTTCCTTGAAACTTAACCTCAACAATAACCGCCTTATGTCAAACCCCAACCTTAAATGAAGTCACGAACAAAGTAACTTACAGTCTTATTGGGCAGTTTTCAGGTTGATGTACTGTGTAAAATCTCTCTAAACAACATTCTCATACTGTGCGGCCGTCATAATGCAGATGAAAAAAAGACAAAGATTCATTCTTCATTTGGTTTGCTTTCACTTATTACCATGTGCTCACTGCCACATTAAAGAAATCTATTTGGGAAAATAGGCCTATTCACTTTTTTACAGGAGACTAAGTTAAAGATTTATACTACTTTCATGTCTGTGCAGTAAATACAAAGCTACAGTTAGCAGCAGGTTAGCTTAGCATAAATGCTGGAAACAGGGGTAAACAGTACTGTTGTAGTATAAGCTAAATACTTAAAGTATAAAAAGTGAAAGGTAGTGGTTGTTCAGTAAAATGTTTCATGTGACTGAAATGTAAATTAAATATGACATTATAAAATTGTCAATATTGATGCATCAATGTGTAAGCAACATTTTACTGTTGGAGCTGGTTGAACTGGACCTTGTTTTAACTACTTTATATACAGTACATCTAGCTTGTTTAGTCTACTGGTTCTCACCTTAGGGCAAGGCCCCTCCAAAGGGTCCCCAGATAAATCTGAGGGGTAGTGGGGCGATTAATGGGAGAAGAAAGAAGTAGTACAAAGTTCTGTTACACAAATTTATTTTTGTTAATGTTTATTATTTGTGAAATATTGGATAATTTTACATGTTTATGCCACAAACAGTTATTTTAATGAAACTGTCTGAGAAGTTGAGAGGGAACTTCTAACAACTCTGAGACATCTGAATGTTTGAATGTGACAAGAAGTACAAGTAGAAAGTAGCACAGAATGGAAATATTCAAGTTAAAGTACCTTTCCACTACTGCAGAAGTCTGACTATGCAACATTGTGTCCTGCTGTTGATCAGGTTACTCTGTTGGAGCCGGTCACTTCCTGAGTCCTGCTACTGTGGAGGTGGTGGGTGGAGCTCCGCAGTACAACCAGAGGGGCAAGGTAGAACCAGGACCAGTTTGTGTTGTAGATATTTTTGCGATGTCAAGATTCATCACTTTTGATAAAAATTGTTGTCGATTTTATTTTGATATCTTGTATTGTGTTATGTGATGTGCAGGTCTTCATCTTCACTGTAGTGGAGAACATGTTGCGTGTAATCTCTGAAGTGTCCGGAAAAGAGGTAAGCAACCACTTATCCTTAGATAGATAGACAGATAGATAGATAGATAGATAGATAGTGTGTGTGTGTCTCTGTGTCTGTAGCTGGGAGCTTACTTCGGCTCCAGTGTGTGCGTGGTGGATCTGAATGCAGATGGTTTGTCAGATCTGTTGGTCGGTGCTCCCATGGCAACCGGCGTTACCAGGGAGGAGGGACGAGTCCACGTGTACATCAACCAGGGCCAGGTGAGTGCACACACACAAAAATGAACACATAGTCTATGCCAGCAGTTTTCAAAATGTGCTTGAGCTACATTTGGATAGAAATCAAGGGTTTTTTAATCTGAATACTGACTTGTTTGTGCATATCTAACTTTGTATTTCTTCACATGTGAACCCATTACGTTCTGGAAACCTGCTCAGAATTAATTTGTTGTTTTGAATAGGCCTTTCCCACAGTAGATATTTTGACTTGTCATTGCATGAACAGTGTTATTAATAACATTAACAATGGCTCTGTTCAAGTGTCCCAGTAAAGTCATGGCAGTGCGACAGTGAGCCAGTGATACCAGGACCCTGAAACTGAGGCAGCTAAATGGAATCTATAGCTTTCGTTAATGCTAATCACATCTGTGATTTTTCCCACTGTGACGTGTGTTTTCTCACAAACTGACTCTGTCTCAGGCCAACTTGTCGGAGGCGGCGTTTCAGCTGACTGGCAGCGACGCCTATGCAGCCCGGTTTGGAGAGACCATTGCTGACCTGGGAGACCTGGACGATGACGGTTACCATGGTAGCTATCACACCTGCACAGCCTGACCTATCAGCATACCACTTGCAAATACTAGTTATTGCTACAATGCTGCTGCTACAATATTACTGTGACTATTACTGCTGCTAGTACCATTACAAAAATATAAATACTACAAAAACTTCTATAATACTTGCATGACTCCTGCTGCACTAAACAACCAAAAACACATACCAAGGGAGCACAACCCACACTACCAACAGTAACTGCCAATTTGTGATAACTAAGAGACTGTCACTACTCGACGCCCTCACACAAAGAGACCCCTCAACGTACGTATGTGTGTGTGTGTGGGGTGGTGATGTGTGAGGGGTGGAGGGTGTTATTAAGTTCATTACATCTGTAATGACAAACTGTTGCTGCTGTTTAACTGAACCCTGAACCTGCCTTCTAATCTGCCACTGCTAGATAAAAGGCTCTGTGTGTGTGTGTGTGTGTGTGTGTGTGTGTGTGTGTGTGTGTGTGTGTGTGTGTGTGTGTGTGTGTGTGTGTGTGTGTTTGTTTGTGTGTGTGTTTGTGTGTGTGTGTGTGTGGGTTCCAGTAGCTCACTCTTTGTTTAAAAAAAAGCAGATTAACTTTCAGACCTTCACATCTTCAAAGGCCTCAGGTTAAATATTAAAGATCAATGCTGGTGTTTTCTTGGTGTTTTCTCATGTTGATGTACAAACCCTGAGCACTTTCATCCTGCTGACCATTTTCCTACAGGGTGGAGCCACAGTTTTAGAAACACAGAGGTTTTAAGTACAAAACCTTTACCCCCTCCCCCCTCAGATAATTTGTAGCTGACTCCTAAACAGAAGGACTTTTAATTTTATTATTTACTTGTATTTTTTTAGCCACACTAGCAGCTCTATGGAGGGCAATGTCAGTCTTTGGTTCATTATCTCGAGAGGATGAATCTGTACGACTTTGATCCTCTTTTCATTTAGTGCTATTAGCAGATCAGACTTTTCCTTAGCTACTTCAACATCTTCTTGAGGGATTGGTACAAAATTTTGTTTAGGTATTTCTGGTTCTAAGGTGATGAGACTTTGGTGATCCCCTGACTTTTTCTCTAGCACCACATGAAATTTGGTTAAGCCATTAAAATTTTAAATTTGTTCTGTAAAGATAAAATACCTGCAAAACTAATGAATTCCCATCAGCATTAGCTGTATTTTGTGTTTGGTGCTAATTAGCAAATTTGCTAGCATACTTCCATGCTAAACTAAGTTGCTGACAGTGCTAAACAAACATGCAGTATGTTTGCTGCTAAACATTAGCATGTGTTTAGTATAGCCTAACAAAGCTGCTAGTATCGTTGTGGACTCTTAGTCTTGTAAAGTAAAGTAGTAAATTATTTAAGTAAGTGGTCAGCATTTTGGAAATACACTAATTTGCTTTCTTGCTGCAAGTTAGATGAGAAGATTGATACCACTTTGATGTCTGTACGCAAAATGTAAAACTGCAGCCACGAGATGGTTATCTTAGTTTAGCATAAAGACTGGAAACGTAAACAGATAGGCTGATTCTGCTAGGTAGCAAGTCCTCACTAATACAGTAACATTTACTTCCATGTGTATTTGTAGATGTGGCGGTTGGTGCACCACAGGAAGATGACCTAAAAGGAGCTGTCTACATCTATAATGGCAGGAAGGACGGCATCTCATCAACTCCATCTCAGGTACAAACACTGACACAGAAATATATCAGTAATATTAAGCTGCTAATAACACAAACAATAATTAATAATAATAATAATATATTTTATGATTCAACACTTAATTGATATTTGCAGTTTATTACAACTTATTTCTGTTGTTTCATTCATATCAGTATGATCCCCTATTGGAGTCTCTATAGTTCGAAGAGACAGAAATGTAGTTGAGGACAAATCATTACAAGACAAAATGGACAGTTCCTTTAAGACTGTAATAAATCCTAAACCAATCACTGTTCAGACAGAGCATGGGTCTCGTCTGCATTCACTACTGTGTTTCACCGAGCACAGTGAGGATGATATGGTGCTATTTCAGGCAGCTTATAAAGCCATTCTCTAGCTTAATTTTGATTATAAGGGAGAATATTTATGTTAAATTTAATCAGGACTGACTTTGATTTGTAAAATATACAACAATAGAGGGAAATGCCCATCACACTCACCCAGAGCTGACAAGTGACACCTTCGTGCATTTTTTTGTATGACCAACTTTGTTATGTCTGACAATGGTGTATTTGTGTGTTTTCAGAGAATTACTGGATCCACCTTGGGTCATAACCTCAGGATGTTCGGCCAGTCACTGAGCTCCGGCGTTGACATTGACGATAATGGTTACCAGGGTAACCCCAACTTGCACAACGATCATTTCCTGTGTCACAACATCTGCCATATTACATTCATGTACACATTAGATCTGCGTTAAACCAGGTTAAACTCCCTGTGTCTCTGCAGATGTGGCAGTTGGTGCGTTCCTCTCAGACTCAGCTGTGGTTCTCAGGTAAAACCACACTGAAGCTTTATGTTCCAACTGGACTTGTGTACTTTCCTTTCAGTCCAGTCATCATGCTGTAATAATTGCTCTGCATGTGTCCTGTTTGCTGCAGGACTCGTCCAGTGATTCAGGTGAAGGCGTCTCTGGCTCTGCCTGAGCAGATTGACCAGCGGCTGGCGCTGTGCCAAGAACACAAGACTCCAACTGTCTGCTTCAATGTCACCGTCTGCTTCAGTGTCAGGTCCAGACGGTACACAGGAGCTATAGGTACTGCAAACCCGACTGTCGAGTATATGAGACTGGCTGTAGACCCAACCTGCTCATGTTTTTAAAATTATAGGTCAAACCCAATTGACCTGCAATTCTTAGTATTAATTGAAACAATGGGTTATTTATTTCAGATAGAGGTACACAAAAGCAGCTTTTCATTTCTAAGTAACGACCATGAAGTGTTATCAGATTTTTAGCTAAGAAAGCTAACGAAAGCTCCATGGGTTGTGTCTGGCTGACTTTTTAATGTTTTCAGCTGGCTCAGTTTAAAACAAGAACCCTGTAAAAGGATCTTTGATATGCACTTTCTGGCTACATACATATACATATACATATACATATACATATTGTGCTGAAAGACTGAAGGTAAAATATACACCAGGCAAAAAGTCAGCACATTTTCAAACAGGTTGTTTTCACTTTTAAAAGGCTTTTACGATGAGGACTAACAGAGGTGCATGGCAAATGTAATACTATATTTCGAGTAATGTTGCTAGGGGTAATACAACATAGTGGATATTCTTGTCATGAACAGAGCTTTTTTAAATCAACCGCATACACTAGTGTAGTTACAGTACCTTGTACGGTAGTACACAGGAGTTTACAGGAAGCTAGTTGGGTGTTTGCAACTTATGTTTGAGCAGACAAATACACTTGTGCTCATGTGTTTTCGTTTTTTTGAAAAGCTAAACAGATGTGACGCAACAAACTCTAACAAATATAGAGTATATCTCGCTACATTTCTCACCCTGTATACTCCGCTTCAACATGTGGAGAAATCCACAGCTTGACAGGCCTTCAGTGTTTAGTTATTTCTCAGTTGTGACTGGGAATCACTGGTAGAGGAGTTTAGCAAATGGTCACTTATATTGTTCTTAAGAGTGTATGATTTACCTACTGATATTTAACATTGTTCCTCTCCTCTTCAGAGCTTCAATATAATTTGACCTCTGACCTCCTCCATAAGCCATCCTTCCCTCATCGTTTCTATTTCCATGGTAACGGGTCGTCTAATAGCACAAAGGGTCGTGTGAGAGCACGACATGGCCATGTCACTTGTACAACACATGTGGCTCACCAAAGGGTAACTCACTCAAACACCTCCAAAAAAAAACATACAATGAAATACATTTAACATGAGCCTAATAACATGTTAATGACTGACAACAATATTTACCTTTTTCTTCCTCCTACAGAAAGACGTGAGGGATATTTTTACTCCAGTCCAGTTTGAAGTTTCCTATAGTCTCAGAGAAACAAAAACCCACAAAGCCTCTTCTAAAACCTTCCCTCCATTAAAACCTATTCTGCAGCAGAGAGCAGGACACCAGAACACCATCACCAACCAGGTACTGACCAATGCTAACACCAACCAGGTCCCAGCTAGTGCTAAGTGTGTACAACTAAAAGTATATGTGCAGTGCTGTTTGTTTGGTTCTCCTACCAGAGCAACAACTTAAACTAACACAGTCAAATTTACCCTCAGTTTCCTGTTGGAGCGGCTTCATTAAATCTGTCTTTCCATCACCAATCTGATCTGTTTTCAAGGGAAGGAAACAGCTAATCTGATGTCAGCTCCACCACACAGACTCATAATGACTTCCTGCTAATCCAGATATAATTACAGCTGCAACATATTAACCAAGATCACTCCACTCATCCTGTGCCCACACCATGTCCCACTGGCTCATACAAACAGAGCAGGAAGAGTGAACATGTAGGAATTTACAGCTAGAGTTAGGCTTGAGGACAATGTTAATCATCTGTTAATCATCTATCTGGGGTCAGATAGATATTATTATTATTATTATTATTATTATTAACGTCATCAGTAAATTCCCTGCCTTTCTCTCTTTCAGACTCGGTTTGCTCGTTCCTGTTCTCTGGTAAACTGTTCAACCAACATGCAGTTGTCAGCTCAACTAGTGCTGCCACAGTAAGAAAGCACATACACACACACACACACACACACACACACACACACACATGTGGAGCAAGGAGTTGTGTGTGAATCGCAAAGAAATACACAGAGAGGAACAGTCTGAAACAACAGCTGTATTGTTTCCTTACTGATTCAGTTAGGACACATAAGTCACACACCGGTCATAGTTTTGATGACCTGTCTTAAATTGTGTTTTAATGCAAAACGAGCCACTCCGTTCTCTAAAATTAACATGGAGGTTTTTCCAGTCAGATGATGCTAATTAGCTGCTGGCTAATTCAGGAGGATCCATTTAGAACAATATCAGTCAGCAGCAGTGCTTTTATCTTCGTTGTAGCTGGACTATGCTGTTATTGTTCAGAAACACAATATCAATATTTATCACAATATAAATTTGAGCAACTGTTTGACATTGTTTTGTGAAATATGCTTATTCACTTTTCTTGGCCAGAGTGAGATGAGAAGACTGATACCACTCTCATGTCTGTGTGTTTTGTATGTAGCAGAAGTCAGGATGTGGTTAGCCTAGCTTGGTATAAGCACTGGAAGTAGGGGGAAACATCTGGCCGACGTACAAAAATACACCTACAAAAACGGCAGATATCATTTTTACATTTCTTTTCTGTGTAGGGGTTCAACAGGTATTATATAATCGGTTAATTGGTGAGTTTCCAGATTTCCAGATAAGCTAACTGTGCAGCCTCATATTTAAAGGACAGAGATGAGAATTCTGTCAAAGTTTTTAGTGTACTTCAGTTTATTTGAACTTGTAGATTCAGAAGGTTAAAATGGCCAACAACTGTATGAGCTGCAAAAACAAAATCTATAAATTCTACAAATATAAAACAAATCTTGTCAGTATAAATTGATAGGTCTTGGAGTGTGAAATGTTTGCAGCTAAGAAGGTTATATTATTTCACTCTATACCATAAAATAACATTTCACAATGAAATAACTGTGCCAATGTAAAAATGGATGAGAGCTTTATGTTTTAAGGTTGTTATGACTCTATACCAACTCAGTTTCCTTTTGAAGTTACTTTCGTCTGACAGATGATACCAGAACGTGTGTTGTGTTAAGCAAACTTTGCATATTCTTCAGAGCTCATTTTGAAAAGTGGGCTGCCATATGACACTATAGGGCAGTACTGTTAGCAATGTTGTCCTTGGATTCCATCACATGATTGTTTGTTGCTATGTCATCAAGCAATGTAACTTATTAACAGTATATCAGTGTCTCATTTTCTTATTGGGGAAATGTTTCTATACAAGTAAGCGTTAAAATTGTTTCCACAACCCTAGCGTTCGTTGTTAGTAGTCAGCAGCTATATTTTGATATTGGTTGTGGCTGGACCATAAGCTCTGTTGTTGTTTTCTCTACTCAGTCAGCAGGACTACTTCGCTCTTGGCTCCGGACAGACCATCATGTTGAAAACATCGCTGTTGAACTCTGGAGACAATGCATTCCTGCCACGTCTGACACTCCAATTCCCAAACAACATCCACTACATTAAAGTCCTGCAGAACGTGAGTTTACCTCATGCATCTATAAATTCGTTGTCCCAAAAAATTGACTTGATTACTACTTGACTATTTAGTATTGAAAACAGGGTTTGATTATTTTTTTTAAATCTTAAGGATTATAACCTTAACAACACAAATAACTAACAAACTGCCTTTGCTAATCTGTGTGTGCAGCAGGAGAATGTGGTCAGTTGTGATGTCACTCAGGAAATCAACAGTACAATGGTGGTTGTTGACTGCAGCGTCACCAGCCTCCTCCTCCCAGCCCACAACCAGGTAAGCCTCAGCCAGTTACAGACTGTTACTGAAAATGTTTTATGACTCGAGTAACGTCTACATGTTAGCTACTCTGTGAGCCTGCACTTAAATACAGTGGCACTTTGATGTAAATGCTAATGTCAGCACATTAATATGCTCACAAGCACAATGCTAATTATGTTCACCATGTCAGACGGACATGATAACATTTGCTGATTACTGCAAACTGAAAGTACAGCTAAGGCTGATGTGAGTGTTATTAGTTTTGCAGGTATTTGGTCGTAAACCAAACTATTGGACAAAAAAGATTTTTGATCTGTTGATAGCACTTGATGAGAGGCTACACACTGCTAGCATGGCTAACAAAGACAGTTCACTAACACTGGTCCACAGCTCAGTATCACTCAAAACTGCCTGTAGGTCAGGGATGAGATCCAGTGTGTCTGTACTTTCTGTTCTCTATCTATCAAGATACTTGCTATATTTCCTGTGTCTCAGTTTTTTTGAGTAAATATTGTGAAAGAAACTGTTGAAATATCCAAGTTCCCCCTAGAATCACACAGAGCAGCAGTTTTAAGTCGTAATTTCCATCAACATCTGAAAACTTAGAGATTAACATGAACTCAATAATTAAACTTCACAGATGAAGACAAAAAAAGGACATTAGTTTAGAGTTTACAGTGAAGCAGGATGAGTGAGACTGAAAACCATTTGAAATTAATAAAATTTCCTGTTTCTGGTAGTTGAACATCAGCTTCCTTTTGGATGTGAACCAGAACAGCACAGCAGGTGACATCAACATCCATGTTAACACCAGCAGGTAAGGGCACGCTCCCTACAAAAATCATTTCTCAATCCATCTATGCGTTAAAGATTAGACGTTTGCAAGTTGATTATATATTAATGTTTTCTCTTCAGTGATAACTATGAGAGGGAGGAGTATCTCCATGACAACGCCATCAGTCTCCCCCTTCATCTTAAATATGGAGTCAACATCAACATCCACGGGTGAGTTAGCACACAAATGAAAAAATATACAACTTACTCATTTTCATTCTACAATAAAATACAATTCAAGTAAAATATAAAAAACACTCAAGTAAATATGAATATGCTCTATAATAATAATAATAATAATAATATAATAGTCTTCAGAAGATTTAAAAGATGTTGGACATGTGGGACATGATGGAGATGCTGCAACTAAAACTCTGCTGAGTTGGTCCTATTTGACTGCATGTCTGTGTGTTTGTCTGTCTGCAGTTTTGTGACTCCCGACTCTTTTGTGTTTGGAGATGAAGACTTGACTCCAGTTGACTGCTACACTGAAAGATTCAACTACACATACAAGGTAAACGTCAGTCTGCCTCAGGACTTTGTTCAGGTGTGTTCAGACAGAACGCAAAAGTGAATTCTGGACGCTACACAGTCACGTACAAAGTCAATAGAAAGATGCAAGTGGACGTGAACGGACACAAATGAGGCTGACACAAGACTGAATGCAAACACAACGCTTTGACCTTGTCTTCAGCCAATGTCTGTACAGCTGATATATTTCCAAAAAACTCACCACCAAAGGGTAACTCACTCAAAACACTCCAAAAAAAAAACATACAATGAAATTACATTTAACATGAGCCTAATAACATGTTAATGACTGACAACAATATTTACCTTTTTCTTCCTCCTACAGAAAGACGTGAGGGATATTTTTACTCCAGTCCAGTTTGAAGTTTCCTATAGTCTCAGAGAAACAAAAACCCACAAAGCCTCTTCTAAAACCTTCCTCCATTAAAAACCTATTCTGCAGCAGAGAGCAGGACACCAGAACACCATCACCAACCAGGTACTGACCAATGCTAAACACCAACCAGGTCCCAGCTAGTGCTAAGTGTGTACAACTAAAAGTATATGTGCAGTGCTGTTTTTTGGTTCTCCTACCAGAGCAACAACTTAAACTAACACAGTCAAATTTACCCTCAGTTTCCTGTTGGAGCGGCTTCATTAAATCTGTCTTTCCATCACCAATCTGATCTGTTTTCAAGGAAGGAAACAGCTAATCTGATGTTCAGCTCCACCACACAGACTCATAATGATCGCCCTACATCCAGAATATAATTACAGCTGCAACATATTAACCAAGATCACTCCACTCATCCTGTGCCCACACCATGTCCCACTGGCTCATACAAACAGAGCAGGAAGAGTGAACATGTAGGAATTTACAGCTAGAGTTAGGCTTGAGGACAATGTTAATCATCTGTTAATCATCTATCTGGGGTCAGATAGATATTATTTTATTATTATTATTATTATTATATTATTATTATTATTATTATTATTAACGTCATCAGTAAATTCCCTGCCTTTCTCTCTTTCAGACTCGGTTTGCTCGTTCCTGTTCTCTGGTAAACTGTTCAACCAACATGCAGTTGTCAGCTCAACTAGTGCTGCCACAGTAAGAAAGCACATACACACACACACACAACACACACACACACACACACACATGTGGAGCAAGGAGTTGTGTGTGAATCGCAAAGAAATACACAGAGAGGAACAGTCTGAAACAACAGCTGTATTGTTTCCTTACTGATTCAGTTAGGACACATAAGTCACACACCGGTCATAGTTTTGATGACCTGTCTTAAATTGTGTTTTAATGCAAAACGAGCCACTCCGTTCTCTAAAAAATAACATGGAGGTTTTTCCAGTCAGATGATGCTAATTAGCTGCTGGCTAATTCAGGAGAGCCATTTAGAAACAATATCAGTCAGCAGCAGTGCTTTTATCTTCGTTGTAGCTGGACTATGCTGTTATTGTTCAGAAACACAATATCAATATTTATCACAATATAAATTTGAGCAACTGTTTGACATTGTTTTGTGAAATATGCTTATTCACTTTTTCTGGCCAGAGTGAGATGAGAAGACTGATACCACTCTCATGTCTGTGTGTTTTGTATTGTTAGCAGAAGTCAGGATGTGGTTAGCCTAGCTTGGTATAAGCACTGGAAGTAGGGGAAACATCTGGCCGACGTACAAAAATACACCTACAAAAACGGCAGATATCATTTTTACATTTCTTTCTGTGTAGGGGTTCAACAGGTATTATATAATCGGTTAATTGGTGAGTTTCCAGATTTCCAGATAAGCTAACTGTGCAGCCTCATATTTAAAGGACAGAGATGAGAATTCTGTCAAAGTTTTTAGTGTACTTCAGTTTATTTGAACTTGTAGATTCAGAAGGTTAAAATGGCCAACAACTGTATGAGCTGCAAAAACAAAAATCTATAAATTCTACAAATATAAAACAAATCTTGTCAGTATAAATTGATAAGTCTTGGAGTGTGAAATGTTTGCAGCTAAAAAGGTTATATTATTTCACCTATACCATAAAATAACATTTCACAATGAAATAACTGTGCCAATGTAAAAATGGATGAGAGCTTTATGTTTTAAGGTTGTTATGACTCTATACCAACTCAGTTTCCTTTTGAAGTTACTTTCGTCTGACAGATATACCAGAACGTGTGTTTGTTGTTAAGCAAACTTTGCATATTCTTCAGAGCTCATTTTGAAAAGTGGGCTGCCATATGACACTATAGGCAGTACTGTTAGCAATGTTGTCCTTGGATTCCATCACATGATTGTTTGTTGCTATGTCATCAAGCAATGTTAACTTATTAACAGTATATCAGTGTCTCATTTTCTTATTGGGGAAATGTTTCTATTACAAGTAAGCGTTAAAATTGTTTCCACAACCCTAACGTTCGTTGTTTAGTAGTCAGCAGCTATATTTTGATATTGGTTGTGGCTGGACCATAAGCTCTGTTGTTGTTTTCTCTACTCAGTCAGCAGGACTACTTCGCTCTTGGCTCCGGACAGACCATCATGTTTGAAAACATCGCTGTTGAACTCTGGAGACAATGCATTCCTGCCACGTCTGACACTCCAATTCCCAAACAACATCCACTACATTAAAAGTCCGCAGAACGTGAGTTTACCTCATGCATCTATAAATTCGTTGTCCCAAAAAATTGACTTGATTACTACTTGACTATTTAGTATTGAAAACAGGTTTGATTATTTTTTTTTAAATCTTAAGGATTATAACCTTAACAACACAAATAACTAACAAAATGCTTTGCTAATCTGTGTGTGCAGCAGGAGAATGTGGTCAGTTGTGATGTCACTCAGGAAATCAACAGTACAATGGTGGTTGTTGACTGCAGCGTCACCAGGCCTCCTCCCTCCCAGCCACAACCAGGTAAGCCTCAGCCAGTTACAGACTGTTACTGAAAATGTTTATGACTCGAGTAACGTTACATGTTAGCTACTCTGTGAGCCTGCACTTAAATACAGTGGCACTTTGATGTAAATGCTAATTCAGCACATTAATATGCTCACAAGCACAATGCTAATTATGTTCACCATGTCAGACGGACATGATTAACATTTGCTGATTACTGCAAACTGAAAGTACAGCTAAGGCTGATGTGAGTGTTATTAGTTTTGCAGGTATTTGGTCGTAAACCAAACTATTGGACAAAAAAGATTTTTGATCTGTTGATAGCACTTGATGAGAGGCTACACACTGCTAGCATGGCTAACAAAGACAGTTCACTAACACTGGTCCACAAGCTCAGTATCACTCAAAACTGCCTGTAGGTCAGGGATGAGATCCAGTGTGTCTGTACTTTCTGTTCTCTATCTATCAAGATACTTGCTAATTTCCTGTGTCTCAGTTTTTTTGAGTAAATATTGTGAAAGAAACTGTTGAAATATCCAAGTTCCCCCTAGAATCACACAGAGCAGCAGTTTTAAGTCGTAATTTCCATCAACATCTGAAAACTTAGAGATTAAACATGAACTCAATAATTAAACTTCAGATGAAGGACAAAAAAAGGACATTAGTTTAGAGTTTACAGTGAAGCAGGATGAGTGAGACTGAAAACCATTTGAAATTAATGACATTTCCTGTTTCTGGTAGTTGAACATCAGCTTCCTTTTGGATGTGAACCAGAACAGCACAGCAGGTGACATCAACATCCATGTTAACACCAGCAGTAAGGGCACGCTCCCACAAAAAATCATTTCTCAATCATCTATGCGTTAAAGATTAGACGTTTGCAAGTTGATTATATATTAATGTTTTCTCTTCAGTGATAACTATGAGAGGGAGGAGTATCTCCATGACAACGCCATCAGTCTCCCCCTTCATCTTAAATATGGAGTCAACATCAACATCCACGGGTGAGTTAGCACACAATGAAAAAATATACAACTTACTCATTTTCATTTCTACAATAAATACAATTCAAGTAAAATATAAAAAACACTCAAGTAAATATGAATATGCTCTATAATAATAATAATAATAATAATATAATAGTCTTCAGAGAATTTAAAAGATGTTGGACATGTGGACATGATGGAGATGCTGCAACTAAAACTCTGCTGAGTTGGTCCTATTTGACTGCATGTCTGTGTGTTTGTCTGTCTGCAGTTTGTGACTCCGACTCTTTTGTGTTTGGAGATGAAGACTTGACTCCAAGTTGACTAGCTACACCTGAAAGAATTCAACTACACATAACAGGTAAACGTCAGTCTGCCTCAGGACTTTGAATTTAACGG
>NW_019174307.1:17974067-17988000 GCF_002260705.1 Seriola dumerili
AATTAACTGTGTGAAATTATTCCATTTTCGACCAGTACAGAGAAATAAAGAAGGTTGGAGAGCTATTGTGATTGATAGCAGTAACATGTTCCTGGCTGGCAGTTGTGTTAGCGGTTAGCTTGCCTGCTACAGTAGGTCACCAAGTACCTGGGATTAGTCACTCCCTTGCCAAGTTTCTATAACCACGAAGACATGCGGATTAACTTTGCACCTTAATGGAGTGACCAGGTGAGTTCAGAGTCTGAGCTGTCACTCAAATACAGACACAGTCAGTGTGTATGTTGTGAGGTAGCTTCAGCCAATGTCTGTACAGCTGATATATTTCCAAAAAAAAAAGTCCAATGGTCAACTTTGTGTGAGAAACGCAAGGAAAAACTTCATGTTCTGTCTGAGCACATCTTTCTATGACTCAGTTATACACCCAGTGCACACCATGGTCAGCAGTTCTCCTTCGCTGCTAAAAACAGCCTGACAAGACCCTGCTTCCACTTTCTGAGTTGTCTATTTTGCCAAAAGCTCTGAGGGCAACTGGAAGTGCATCTGCTGTCTCCCTGAACTCCTCCTCCTTTGCTTCCAATGACAGCCTGGACAGAGAGCCTGGGAAGTGATTTACTTAGTAGTTTGTCCCTTTTATCAACACAGTCTAAGTAGAAGCTGCAACAGTGGCTGTGACACATGTCTCATGGAACTAATTAAGGTCCTTAAGCCACTTCTTCTCTGAGTCATAACTCAATTAAATTTTAACAGACATGATACACATACTTTTAGATTCAGTCTTACTTACACTGTTAGAAGATAACGTTGTCTCCAACACTCACGGCTGATAAGCTTTCATTAATCCACTTAGAATTTATAGAAAAAAGACACTCCTCATATCTCCAGAACTTGCCTGAGAATCATCTTGTTTTAAAGTTTTCTTCAGTTCAAAAGTAATTCAGTGATAGTTTTCTATAAATTCATGGGTACAAACATCTTACAAACTACTGCAAACAAGAACAGCTAGTAGTAAATTTATACTTTCATACTTTTACTTTTGATGGCAATTTGCTGAAATTTTAACAAAATGGGTCTCATGTTGTATCTAAGTCACTGTCTCCATAGCAACATTATATTTCCTGATTATATCTGATCTATTATGGTACATCTGTTATTCTCTTTTTGTCTGCAGGTCTTAAACTCTGGTCCCAGCAGGTCAGTAGATACTGTGGTTGACATCGTGTTACCAAAGATCCTCGCACCGTACCGACACAGACTACTGCAGGTGGTCGACTGGCAGGTGTGTGCACTAACGGTACCAGTGGTAGCAGGAATGGTAGTAGTAGTAGAATGAAGTTCACAGGTTTTATAGATATATAAGTGTTTGCGTTTACCACTTGCAGCCACCCTTCTCAGATACTGTAACCCGAGAATTGTGGTAAAGAGGGCATGAGCCTGAGGTGGGGCAAGCAACCTGCAAAACCATGGCTGAGTGTAATAGGTTGAGACAGCTGTAACTAAGGCAAACATGCACCTAAATACCTCTTGTAAGCTTTAATCTTCATGGAACAATGATTCTGAAAATCTCCACTCAGACTTACATTAGAGGAAGTAAAATGAACTACTGAAACTTGTTGTAGTTGTAGAACAAAATGTACTCACATTGTATGTCTCGAGAGGAGCTGGGGATTTTCCTATGCACATGAAAACAGTTTTTTTTTGCAACAGCAACTAGTGGCCATTAAAGGAACTGCTACAATAAAAGTCATTTAACCCCAAACTAAGTTTCAAAAACAACAGACAGTGTGAATCAACAGTTTAGACATTCAGCACCTGATTCACCAGCAGATGATAAGGACAATGCCATGGACACATTTTGGTTGGTACCACACAACATGTTGACATTCGATACCCAGCCCTGGGCTTCACACAAATTTTGGGCTCATGCATTGGCCTAAACATGCAGCCATGGTGATTGCTGATTGGGTAACAGATTTGGTAATGGTAGCAGTCGCGGTTAAAGTAGCAGTAGAAATACAGTAGAAACTGTGGTAAAAGTTGTAAACATCAGTGGTAGAAAAGTGTGTGTATAATATTGATATGTTTAAATTAATTCTCTCTGTCTGCAGTCATCTCATGGTGTGTGTTCGCTCAGTGACACGACTGTTTCAGTCATCGAGGACTGTGCCGTCCCTCAAGCCTCCTTCATCAAACAACTCATCTTCTTTTTCTCCTCCACCTCCACCCGCAGAATGGTACACACACACCCAACACAGACAGACATGAACACACACTATACCTAACTTAAACTTACCTCCTTCACAAAGATAGCAATACAAGTAAATAAAGCCCTATTAATTACTCTGCTCAGAATTACATAATGCATTGTTACCTTGAAATGTTCACTGCCAGTTGAATATAACATACTACAACTCCCAGAGAGCATTGCTGTAAGAAACTTTGAATTTTATTGCCATGTGACTAATGATGGGATGAAGTTAGGGGCTGAACTTTGTACAACTCTGTAAAATGAATTTACCTTTTAGACTAATATTATATAGCTAACATAAAACACATGTTTACAACACAATGATTTCATTCTTCTTCATAGCAACAGCTGCTGAGGCTCAAGGCAGGGTAGTATTTACAGCCATTCTATTCAAACTGAGGGGAAAAATGTGATTTGTCAGTGGGGTTACTGTTGAAAAGGAGACATCACTATAAGAATTTACAGTGGGAGAAAAGTACATTTCACTGCTGAACAGAATAGTTCTTCAACAGCCTTGCATTTATGACTACAGTCTGATGATGCTAGATGGAAAGTCAGGATCACAAAAGTTATTGTAATTCATCCTACGGAGGGGCAGAAATATCTGTACCAGATGTTTTGGCAGTGCATCCACATGTGGAGAAATGTCACAAAAAAACATGTGCCAACCTCATGGTGTCAGTAGGGCACACGTTCTGGTGACTGTACAAAGTTTTGTGCTAGTTCATCCAGTCGTTAAGATTTTTCAGTCTGGACCCTCAGAGCCTTGGTGCTAGTGTGTAGTGTGTGTATGTGTTTTTCAATATATTTCTATACGTGTGTGCAGTTTTGTGGCCGTGGTGATGAGCTGTGCGAGCGGCTGGTGTGTCGTCTTGGCAACCTGGAGGCGGGGAGAGATGCCACCATCCAACTGGAGACCAGACTGAACCCTGCTGTACTACTGCAAGCTCCGGTAACACACACACACACACACACACACTAGAAAAACACCTAAGCAACATTGTGAAGTTTTCTGGATTTCTGAGTTTTCACTGACTCAACATTAAGTTGAGGAGTTCACCTAACCAGCTCATGGTATTTCAGTCATTTATGTTCATCTACACAGGTGCTACTTTAATCAATACAACTAAGCACATTTTCATGCTTTAAGTCTATTTTCTCTTGTTCTGTGTGTAACTTCTGTGGCTAACTGTGCCCCACAGAGATGGGGCTCATGCATGTGTACCCAGTTCTACAGTGACTGAATTTGATAAAACAGAACCAGGTGTAGGCACAGCTTTAGACATCTGACAACAAGCATGTGCATGCACATTTCTGTCTTTGCGTGTAGAGTTTTACTCAGGAATCTTCAGAGTTTTATGCAGCTAGACCCTGATGTCTGTCTTTGTGTCTCTGTCTCAGGGTCGTCACGGTTTCATGAAGTTGGAGAGCACAGCGATGATATCATCTCCCAAAGAAGATCCTCACACCGTCCTCATCCAGAAACACCCTCAAGCTCAGGTAAATCACCCTGCAGCCAATCACAAGCAACAGCTTAACCAATCAAAACAAAGGTTTCACAGCTCAGTGCCAGAGTGTAGAGTCACACTTAATCACATTTGGAACGAGTCCCTCATGGGAGTTGTAGTTGTTAAAAGTAATCCTAATGCAATCTGCTGTATATCCTATGTGTTACTAATAATCATATATTGTATGTGGTACATTTCTAGGTGGTGGTTGAAGCTCTTTTTACCCAGAAACCCTCAATGACAGTGAAGATCTTCATTATTGTCGTCAGTTTAGTTTTGGGTCTTTTGATCTTGGCTGGTCTCATCTGGTGTCTGTGGAAGGTAAAGATATTTTTTAACATAAACACCTCTGATAAACCAACATCTCACGTTAATAACATTTAATGGTTGAAGAAAAAACATGTAAGTGCTCTCTGGTGAGAAGATGGAGGATTTCTAAATTGTACTTTAGATCTTTGGTATTTCTATATTGTTATTTCATTTTACTTACCGTCACACACATGATAATTATGATATTGACCAAGATGCTTCTCGTGTCACACTTATTCCAAACTTCAGCTGTATTGTACATATGAACTACAGATATCGTAATATACTGTGCTAGTAAACTGCAGTATGTTGCAGTATACTTCAGTGATAGACTGCAGTACACTGTAATATAATGAATTGATAAACTGCACTATATTGCAGTACAATATACGGATACACTGCACTTACCGTATTCATAAACTGTAGTATATATTAAAATAATGTCCTGACAAACTGCAGTGTATTGCAATATAATGATACTAATAAACCAAAGTCTATCACAATATAATGGCACCAGTAAACTTCAGTATGTCCCGATACAATGGTCTGAATATTTGCTGTATGATGTGCAGGTAAACCACAGTATATTGCAATATAATGGTACTTACAAACTGCAGTATATCCCAATATAATAGTAAAGATTAACTGCAGTGTATCCCAATATAACTGCTATAGCAACACCAGCTTCATTTTTTCACTGTCTGTCTCTGTCCGTCTCTCAGGCTGGTTTCTTCAAGAGGGAACTTCAGAAGAAGGAGGAGGAGCTCAGGAGACACAGCTGGGACTACGTTCCCAAAAGCAGCGACAGAGAGAGCTTTTCCTAACTGTCACTTCTACCCCATGACCTTTGACCTGTGACTGTAAGGTGGCGTTCATATTGTGACTCTGCAGCAGTTTTAATGAGACATACAGCATATTCGGACAGACAGCGAACATCAACAGCCAATGATATCTGTACAGACTGTGTCAGAAGTTTGAAGTCAGACCTGTCTGAGTGTGGAGGATGATGATACATGTCTCAAGTGAATGCCTCCTGAACACACCAGAATCTGACCATCACCTTTTAAATTATTTTGCCTGATGTGCCTTCACAAATGCAGACAAGTATAAAGACTGCAGCGGCGAGTGGATGGAGGATTAATAAAAAGGGAAGTAAATCTGAAACGATCATATTTGGACCAATTGGAAGGTCTCAGGGATTCCTGGAACCATGACACTGTTATTGATGGCCTCCATTTTGACTCTTCTAAGAGGATACAAACCAAAGGTAGTGACCCTCAGTCTCAGGGGATGGAAACCTGGCCTCTGATTGGCTCATAACTCTCTGGAAGATCTCCCTTTTGTCTGTCTATATAATCTTTCTACATTTTTGTTTACCTGCTGACCAACACTTTATGCACTGGAGACAAACAAAGAGAAGACTCACTGACTGTGCACACACCAGATGTCTATCCAGACAGAAGAAATTGTCAAGTGCTGGCAGCCGGGGCAACGTGTTTATGCAGCAAACAATCAGCGCGGGAGTTTTCACTCTGAGATTTGTTTGAGTTTCTGATCACAACATCATTTAAACCAGCAAAATGTCGCACATTGGATTCACTCATGTGGTCAAGTTTTTGTGACAATTTCAACTTTGGTGAACTTTGTCACACGGTTTTGCAGCGTTAACCAACAGCGAGTCGTCTTGACAGTGCTGACCTGTGATGGAACAGAGTTGGCCGAAATGGAGGAAACTCTTCTTAGCTGTGTTGCACCATCCATTTTTATTTAACCCTCTTCTGCTCCAGTGAAAAGATCTGCAGACCGTTATGAGACAGAGCTCGAGAACACAAGTACGTCTTTTGCCTCTAACTGTCATTGACACAGTAAGTGACAGGTGATGCTTGTGCATTAGCTTGGAGAGCTTTTTCCATATATAACTTTTTTTTAAATAAAATGAACAATCCTGAGAGCAAAACGCAAGTGTGAGGTAAACGGCCCAGAGCAAGACAAATAGAAAAGTTTGTTAAGCAAGTTGTCACTAGATGGTTTTCATTTGGCTAAGATGGCTCTTCTCCTCCCTCACTTGTTTTAGGGATAGAAAAAACACTGGGTGGTATACACATTGCATCAGGGCAAAGAATGTGACAAATAGAAAATGAAACAAATAGAAAATTTGTTCATAGCTGAAAGAGCAGAATGGATGTGAAGAAGCAATAACAACAGGTATAAATATTCAGAATAAAATTTGTAGATCACAGGTACAGTTATGTCTGACACCTTTTTCAGCCCCTGGATGATATTTTATAATTAATGATAACCACAACTTTATAACAGTACTTCTCTTTCTAAATGAGCAAAGCTGCACTTGAAACGTAAAATAAGAAGTTTTAAGAGTTTTCAGATTTTGCACACGATATTTTTTATTTTATGAATAAACAGCCGCCATGGTATCTTTCAATGGGGTGTTTTTCCTAATCTACAGTACAAAACATGTAATATTATTATTATTCCACAGCAGCTCAAACTAATAAGAAACATTCACGTTGAAGTGGCGTAGCAATTCTTTAAAAAGATTTTTGCAAAGGACACAGGATTGTGTTCAGGGGTTGTAGGAAGGGAGGAAACGTTTGCAGAATGGAAAGGAGCCACTGTCAAAACATATGGATGAATATGGATGAATTTCTCTGTGCCATACCATTCACACTTGGTTTCTGTTCTTCTGATCTTCTGCTTATGTAGTCCGCTGTGCAACTGTTTAACGCTGCTGTGAGGAAACAGTTCTATGTAGGAAGAGGAAAAAAACAAGCACTTCTTCCTTGAACAATCGTCCTAGGAACACGTCATTTGACAAGTCAAGTCTGCCTTGAATGGCTTTTGCTGGTCGACTGATCTCAGACCAGGTGGTTCAGGTGAACCCAGGTTCAGTTTCTTGGTCGACTCCCTGGTTTGTAAGAAGCTTGAGTGTTTTTATTCTTAATTGAAACACTTGTGGATTCAGACTGAAATTTGAGTGGGAAAGCACAGTAAAAGTAAAAGATGCGACTTGGGTCACACAGACAGCAACACACTGAGCCACAGTGTTGAATAGTGGAGGACTACTTGAAAATCAGCATTTAAAAATGTTTAAGGTATTACAAGTATTAAAAAGCATTGTTTTTACTGTCTCTATTCTGTGAATGAAGACAGTTGAAACAGCTGCTACTTTTCCCTTCTGTTTATCTATTTAGTACAAATGCACATCACACAGAAGTTTTTAATATTTTAATGAATTAGTTTGTTATTGTTTTTGTGAACTTGTTCTGCACTGGAGAGTCTCACTGCTTTTATCAACACTTTTCTATTAAAATTATTTTCTATTTAAACAACAACTTGTACATGTTTCTCTCTCATCGTGATCACAGCAGTTATTCTAAAAATCAGCATTATCTCTAAACAAAACTTCAACATAATCTGTTATCAACATCTGTTATATTCACACATAAAACTTTTACAGTCTTTAGACACAATGAAGTCATCCTTTCTGGCTCTGCAGCAGTGTTGTTGCTGCAACACATGCAGAACCAGAAACTGGACGAGATAAAACAAAAAATTAAACTTGTAATAAAAAAATATGCAACAAAAATTAAAGTCAAGTCATCTGAGAAAAGCTGGTAATTAAAATATGGAAAAATATAAACATTAATTTGAATATAAAATATGAATCGTTATGCTCAACGATTGGAGTGACAGTAGCATAAAATTTAAGTTAGTGGTTATTAAAACTGCAATAATGTGGGAAAAAAAATAAATTGTTGCAGCAACAGGAAGATGCAAAACTTTCTATTTTTGAGTCTTTGCTTCTTTGAATGAAAGTTCACTATTAGTTCACAATCGCCATGGAAACCGTAATGACCTAAAGGCCACTGTTGAGGCATTGTGGTTACCATGGCAACGTGTTTTGATCCCAACAAACAAACACAGCGCCTTCAGCTGGACTCAGATGCAGCTGCAGGAAATAGTCGACTCAGCCTCGTCCACTTCCTCCCCATACAAAGTGATGAGCCGCGGGTGTACCCTGAACGCACCATGAGCACACACACACACACACACACACATTAGATACAGGTGCAGTTTAAGTCCTGATATTGTCAGTCTGCTTTTCAATATAATGTGACATAATGAGATAAAAATGTAAAATAATGTAACAGGCATGGCGCTGAGTGCATTGAAAATGACATGAAAGAAAACTTCTATAACAGGGAAAGTGTTAATGCAAACATTTTTTTAAAGGTGTACTCCAGTGATTTAGTTTTGCACATCCGCAAAGTTGGAAGAGACAGGTTTATTTTAGGCTAAAATAGAAGAAGCAGAGGTCGAGATGTCCAGACTTTTATGGGCTGTACACAAATTTGGTCTCAATAACCGGGACAGTGACAAGCTGCTGTTTATTGTGTAAGGGAACTGGTTTAGTATGGAGTCATAGGAGTGCTATACAAAAGAAAGAACAAAGAATCTCTTAAAGAATAAGAAAATTAATGTGGGAATATAAAGTCAAATGACCAAATTATATTCATTTAATTTATTTTCACATTTATTTTTTTAAACATTTCTGTATATTCATATATTTTAAAATATTTTAATTTTTGTATGTTTTTATATATTTAATTTTTTAAAATCAATTTTTCTATAATGTAATTTTCAGCCCATTATTCTTCATGACTGTTCCCTGTTGGTTTTGCTTTTCGATGTAGCATTTGATTTTCCCTTTTGCATTTTTGGAATTGTAACAGGTATTTTTCACTATGTTCTAAAATCAATCAATCAATCAATGCATCAAGAAAATAGCTGGCATGTTAATCAATAATTAGGTTAATCATTAGTTGCAGCCATGTTTCACTCAGTGCAATAATACACTGTTATATATGATATTATGATTATTATAAGATTTATTTTCTTTCAGGAGTAAACAATCATAGTACCTGATGAGCACTTCGTTAGCAATCTCCACCAGCTCTCCGTCGATATTCCAGGGGAAGGCGGCTCCCTCTGATTGGATGATGGGCTTTGTTTTGGAGTCGCCTTCCTCCTCGCTCTCCTCCTCCGATAAGCCAATCACTGAACGGGGGCGGATCCTCACCGCTGACACGGCGTGCGTTTCCACGAAAGAGAAGCTGAACTGCGGATGGACAATCAGACAGTCAGAAAGACAAACAGACAGGAGTGTGTGTGTGTGTGTGTGTGTGTGTGTGTGTGTGTGTGTGTGTGTGTGTGTGTCAAAGGTCAGCTGAGGAGGTCAGAAAAGCTTGTTAACATCCTTGTTAAGCAGCTTGTTAATCTGCAGCAGTGACTGGGTTCCTTCCTGTTTAACTGTCCTGTTGTCCCGACTCTTACATCATGAAACTCCAACAGGGGGCAGCAAAGACTGACAGACAGACCAACTGTGTTTTCTTAAAACAAAGCTGAAAAGATGGCTTGACAGTTTTTCAAGTCTGTCTCATGACAAAAGTCGAGTGTTTGCCTGATTTGCCTGTTTCCTGAGAATTTCCATTTAGTGGCACTTTCTACTTCTACTCTAGTGTATCCCTGAGTATGTATTCTATATATTGTACTCCACTACATTAATTTGATAACTTTAGGTACTTTATTAGGACAAAACATTTCAAAATCTTTTAAATATGATGCACTGCAAAAAAAACACTGAGAAGTATCTCAAATTTGAGCTTAAATGAGTAATTGATTAATTGATTGCATTTATCAAAAGAAAAATAGCCAGTGATTAATTGTTTCTTTATGTGGTTTCAGTTTCTCTAATATGATGATCTGCAGCTTCTTTACAAGACATACAGTACTTCTCTGATAAATTTTAAAGGGCATTTCTTGCCATTTTATCATGTTTTACAAAAGAAACGAATGGATTGAAATAACCAGCGTATTAAAAAGACCATTACTTATATCTTTATATAAAATAGTTAAAAATGAGATCTCATCCAACTCCAGGAGTAAAATTCTGTTTAACATTAATCTCATGATATTTACAGATACTTGCAGACTTTTAAGTAACATTTTCAATGTTGAGTATTTTTACACAGCGGTAATAATACTGTTATTTAAAGGGTCTGAATACTTCCTCCACCTCTGTAATAGCCAGGTGTCCATAAGACCCCTGCAGCTCAGCACAGAAACACAAACAGGATTTTTTTGGACTAAAAAGCCAGTGACTTTGGAAAATACGTACTTAAATTAAATATAAACAAAGATGTGTCTAAGTCTGGTTTTCAGATCACACTGCTATAAATTCTGGTTTGCTTTCAATTTTTCACACAGCCCTCACCGGGCAAGACTGACTCAGGTGAGGTTCAGCGTCCACAGTGGGTTGTCACTGTTACATGGCTCCTGCTCCACCAGGATGCCATGTCTTGTCATGTTTGACAATGAGCTGTCCGTCCAAATGTAGGTCAGTGAGTAAACAGCCTGTTTACTAAACAGCCTGTTTACTCACTGTTGCCGCACTGTCAGTATATTTAGTAAGTGGGTTAGTGTGTGGTCTGCCAGGCCGGGCCGGGCCAGGCCACGCTGAACCAGGCTAATCTATTCATTAACTGGTTTGAGGACAGCGAGGTCGAGAGTGAGCAGTGGTGAAAGAAGTACTCAGGTCTTTCTGTTAAGTTCGCTGTTGAAGGTGTGGCTACTTTTTTCTTTAAGTACTTCATGTACTGCTTTGCAGCTTGTCAATTTCCCTCCAGGGATCAATAAAGTCTTATCTTAACATGTAATCATACATCATCATTTATTTGTTGATTACATTTTGTATTATAAATCTGAATCTGCAAAGTAACTAGAAAACTAAGATCAGAAAAATCTAGTGGAGTAAAAGATGAAATATTTGTTGTGGAATAGTAGGAGTAGCAGAAAATAGAAACTCTCAAGTACAAGTACCTTAAAATTGTACTCACAGTACAGTACTAAGAGTATTTACGGTGCTTGAGTAAATGTACTGAGACACATTAGGGATGAGATCAGATAATGCCTCCATTTTGGATCCAGTTCCCGGTAGGCTGATTCCTAAAGCGCTGATACTAACAACTCTCTTATCAAACCTTTGAAGTCTCCTCACTGTTTATTTGCAAAGAGGAATGGAAAATATACAAGTAGTAGCTTCTCATTTTTAGCCAAATGTCTCTGGTTAAAATGACAAACATCCCTGACAGCAGATTAGATCAGCTGTAGCTAATAACATTACTTCAGTGAAAACTTTGTCTGTTCTCTGGTTAATTGCTCTCTGGAGCCGGTGTCTGTATTCAGCCAAAGATAGTTTGTGAGTGAAAGACACATCACTCTTTAACACCACTTTATGACCATGAGTGGACTGTTTGTAGTTCAACAGGGGCAAACAGAGAGCTGACTCTTCTGCAGAGAAATGATCAGCCGTTCACCTCATCGTCATCTTAAACCAGCAATGACTCATCTTTTTCGCCACTTGAGGGCAGTGGATACAAGCTGTGAACGCAACATTGACATTTCATCATCTTTTTAAGTACGTATGGCAAACTTCTAATCAGCCATCTTAACAGCTGCTTAACCAAACATCCAGCAGACATGAAGCAATGTAATGTGTCTTTTAGCTCCGTTTTTTGTCTCCACCAACTCTTGTTCTTTAGCTGCTGAATGCTCTGCAGTGTTCACAAGCTACTGTACAGTGTGTTTGTACAGTGTGCGTGTGTGTGTGTGTGTGTGTGTGTGTGTGTGTGTGTGTGTGTGTGTGTTTACAGTTTTTCCCCCACTGAAAACAGCTGTCTGCTGAGACTCAACATGAAGCTATAAAAGTGGTGAGTGTGAATCAAGTTGTGGTCCGGAGATAAACAATGAGCTGCAGATACAGGTGATAATTCTCTGTAGTTTCATCACTACACCTGAGCAACAACTTTCACACATGTCATTTTATACACTATAAAATTATTGATTATATCTGCCTCGAGTGGATTTAATACTGCATAAAGACAGAGGACTGTTTGATCGACAGCTGTTCTCACCTGTCCGCTGGAGCTGCTGTATCTCTTCAGGTGTTTGACGAACTCTGACCTGGAAGTGTTTCCCACTGCGATCAGTGCCGCGCTGCCATTTGCCAAACTGCCACAAACAGGAAGGAGGAGGAGGAGGAGGAGACAGTTAAGGTCACACAACATAGGTGACTTTACACAACTGCTCGTCATACACCTGTGTACCTGGTGTTGGGAGCCAGGCCTCGAGGAGCATGTGGACTCAGGCAGGGGATGGACATGATGCTGACGCTCAGATACAGCCCCTGATTGGTCGTCCAGGACTCCTCCCCCTCTGCATCAGCAAATCAAAGAAAGATGAATCATGAAGACGGACTGCTTGGTGGCGACCAAAACCTGAACCAGCTTTGATCTTTTGTCCAGAAACAGTCTCCAACCAAAGACAGGCAAGTACCACTCTCACCTGAATCTGGATCCTGGTCCAGGTCCTGATCCTGGTTTCTGAGAAAGGAGATCAAACTTTGTTTTGAACATGACTGACAGCCACATCAGTGGTTTAAAAGTGAATGTACTGTGTAATACAGCACTAATACACTGGCTAAGTGGGAGTTCAGACCGCAAACAGACTGTTAATTTTTGTTTGACATTTTGGGAAATAAATTTATTCCCTTTCTTGGCACCTGTCAGATGAGAAGACTGATACCACTTCATATCTGTGTGATAAATATTACGTTTTTGTATTGATTAAACAAACAAGATGTAATATGTTAACTAGTGAGCCAGGCTAGCTGTTTCCCCCTGTTTCCAGTCTTTATCCTAAGCTAAGCTAACTGGCTGCATATTTACCATACAGACATGTGAGTGGTATCAGTCTTCTCGTCTAACTTTCAGCAAGAAAGCAAATAAGTGTATTTCCCAAAATGTCAAACCATTCTGGGACTGTTGTAACTTGGTTTGGTAACTTCAGGTACTGGGCCTGATGCGAGCCGGATGGATCGGCCCATGTTTGGACAAAAATTTAGAAATTATGTTCTTGTGTTTCTTACCGACGTTCAAACAGATTCGTGGTTGACTTCTTCGTTGGTAGGAAAGACAGCTGACAGTCCTCTGGTCTGAGTGAGACAGAGAAAGAAATGTGAGAAATAAAAAAAATAAAAAAGCACCACAACATTCTTAGTTTTGAATCTAAATTCGGGTAAATTTTATTTATTTAGCCAAAATCACCATTTTATCTTTGAGGGATTTCTGAACATATGGATCTGAGATTAAGATAAGAAAAAAAAAATTCAAATTGGTTTTTATAACTTTAAAAGATGTATTTGTGTTACCTTAGTCTAGCCAGAGTCTTCACCAGAGCGTACTCTCGTCGTCGCGATGATGGCATCCACCTCTTCTTCTCTGCCCGTGCTAAGCTGCGCCCACCAAAGCCAAACATGGCGGAGAAACCAAAACACACCAACTGTCCGAGAGAGGAGAAGCTGCACATGTCCACCTGCTGCAGGTGACCTGTAGGGTGAGGGGGTGAGAGGAGGGGGGTTAAATACAGATGTTTGAAAAAGATCCTTGTGATGATGAATAATAATTAGAAATAAATTAGGATCACACACACACACATACACACACACACACACACACACACACACACACCCACACACACACACACACACACACACACACACCCACACACACACACACACACACACACACACACAACGAACAGCCTGTAAGGAGGCCAAGTGGTCTTATGGTGAGAAGCTCATTAATATTCATGAGAAGCAGCACTCCAAATACGGGCGACAGAAGGAGGTCAGGAGTGTGTGTGTGTGTGTGTGTGTGTGTGTGTGTGTGTGTGTGTGTGTGTGTGTGTGTGTGTGTGTGTGTGTGTGTGTGTGTGTGTGTGTGTGTGTGTGTGT
>NW_019174307.1:17988025-18114737 GCF_002260705.1 Seriola dumerili
TCCTATCCAGAGAGACAGACAGGCCAGTCAGACAGACAGTGGGAGACAGCGCTTCAGTAGGCTTACAGCAGGTACTGTGGCCAGATGGCACTTGTGTGGTTGTGTGGTTGTTTGTTGTGGTTGTTGTTGTGGTGATTGTGTGTGTTGGTGTGTGTTGTTGTGTATGTGTGTGTGTGTGATGTGTGTGTGTGTGTGTGTTGTGTGTGGTCAGTTCGTCTGAAAAGCTGATCAAGCATCATGTTCAATTGGTCTCGATGGTGAAATAAGTTTATTGGAGGTTGATTTTTCGTCTGTTTTTATTCCAGTTGCTTCTTGTTGTTTGTTTGTTGTTTGTTTTGTTGTGGTTGATTGTCAGCTGCAGGGGGACTGATGACACATCAATAAAACGCAACTGGACCGACATGGCATTATTATCATGAATAATAATACTTGTAATAATAATAATTAACACTCTAGCCTCAAGTTCGCAACGGAGCTCAATTGACTTCATATGAAAGTAAAAACTTTCCAAAAGAATCATACTTTTTCATTGCGCTAGAATCTACCATCAATTTCCCACCATTTATCTGAGTCAAGGAGAAATTATTAATTAATTATTATACAAAGAATTGTTGTTAAATGCATCTGTTAAGTACTGACAAAAAATTTATAGAAATTTGAATAAATTCATGCACTTATAAAATACTTGGGCCTTATCGTCCCTATTGGTTTTCTTAAGATGGTTAATAAGTAGTTGTTCAGGTATTGCTTGAAAGTGATCAAACTTAAAGTGACCAATGTGATGTACTTAAAAGTTTAAACTGGAAACCCCAACAGCTGTGTCCACCATACAATGTTTTTTATGTATAAGAAAAAAGACTATTCTGCAAAAAGACAGCCATAGACTAGATGCTCGCATATTTGAAAGTCTCTGAAAGATGATGCATGCTTGTGATGAGCGTTGCCATCACTTGCCTCTGCCATGCACATCTGTAATGATGTATCACTAGCCGAACACTGAAATAACTTTCTAATAGCAGACTGAAGAACGTCATGTCGACCATTCAGAAACCTTCAGAAAGTTTGTTCTGTCTGGCGTCGGTGTGTAGCTGTGTTCAGAAGTAAGTGACGTGGAGATTACCTATGTTCGCTCCCGAGGTTATTTGGGAGCTGTATCGTATATTAGAGGTGCCAGTAGGAAAGTTTGCAAGGAGATGGTTGAGGAGCGGTCCTGACGCGTCCAACAGGGGATCGTTACCTTGGGTGCGTGCTTCACGATCAACGGGGTAAACAGAGAGGCGGAGTCTGTAAAGCGCAGAAAACGTTTTTATCGGACAGTAAAAAACAGTAATTTATACGGAATTATTAAAAGGGAAAAATTTCACCACACCAAAATGAGAATTGGTCTTATTGGGCTTTAGGAAAACAGTTACAAATCCCAATTCAATTTGGCATAGAAGAAAATCGGAAAGAGGCTATTATAGAGCTTGGCCGGAGGATGAAAAAGTCGGACTTGAGTACATCAGCAGAAGACCACATGTTATTACTCTGCTGTAAAGTGTTCTTATTGAATTCTGGCGGCTCAGAGACGGGTCAGACTGGACTGATAAAAGCCAGGGACTGGGTTCCCTCTAGCTAGCAATGTGAATTCCAGACATTACATGGATACTACACACAACACATCACAACACAACTTTCCCACAATCCCCTGCGGAGGGGCCCTTCGCTCGGCCTTGTGCGGACACGCTCAGCGGGGCGCGGAGCATCGATTGGTGTCGCCATGCCGATGCTGACTGTGCCGGGTTTGGAGGGTGAGAGGGGCAAAGGGGTGAGGTGGGGGGTGTGTGTGTGTGTGTGTGTGTGTGTGTGTGTGTGTGTGTGTGTGTGTGTGTGTGTGTGTGTGTGTGTGTGTTAGTATCCATAAATGTCTGGAATCACATTGCAGTAGAGGGACCAGTTCCTGGCTTTATATCAGTCCAGTCTGACCCGTCTCTGAAGCCGCAGAATTCAAAGAACATTTACAGCAGTTTGAGGATAAATGTGTCTCTGCTGTTGTTTACTCAGTCGACTTTTTCATCTCGGCCAAGTGTAATAGCCTTTTTCCGATTTCTTCTATGCAAATTGAATTGGGATGTTGTAACTGTTTTCTAAAGCAATAAGACAATTCTCATTTTGGTGTGAAATTTTCCTTTAACTAATTCTATAAATTTACTGTTTTTTATGTCCCGTAGAAACCGTCTCCTTTACAGCAGATTCGCTTGTACCAGCTGATGTGAAGCAGCCAGCAACGTCTGTTTCTGAAGGTTTCTGATTGGTCGACATGACGTTCTTCAGTCTGCTATTAGGAAAGGTGTGTATTTCAGTGTTCGGCTAGTGATACATCACTACAGATGTGCATGGCAGAGGCAAGTGATGGCAACGCTCATCACAAGCATGCATCATCTTTCAGACTTTCAAATATGCGAGCATCAGTCCTATGGCTGTCTTTTTGCAGAATAGTCTTTTTCTTTTACATAAAAAACATTGTATGTGGACACAGCTGTTGGGGTTTCCAGTTTAAACTTTTAAGTACATCACATTGTCACTTTAAGTTGATCACTTTCAAAGCACATACCTGAACAACTACTTATCTAACCAATCCTTAAGAAAACCAATAGGGACGATAAGGCCCACAGTATTTATTAAGTGCATGAATTTATTCAAATTTCTATAAATTTTTTGTCAGTACTTAACAGATGCATTTAACAACAATTCTTTGTAATATAATTAATTAATAATTTCTCCTTGACTCAGATAAATGGTGGGAAATTGATGGGTAGATCTACCAATGAAAAAGTAATGATTCTTTTGGAAAAGTTTTTACTCATTATGAGTCAATGAGCTCCGTTGCTACTGTGGCTAGAAGTGTTATTATTATTATCAATATTATTATTCATATTAATAATGCCATTGGTCTCAGTTGCAGTTTATTGATGTGTATCATCCCCTGACAGCTGCAATCACCACAACAAACAAACAAACAAACAAACAACAGAAGCAACTGGAATAAAAACAGACGAAAAATCAACCTCATCAAACTTATTTCACCATCGAGACCATTGAACATGATGCTTGATCAGCTTTCAGACGAACTGACACACACACACACACACACACACACACACACACACAAACACACACACACACACAGTGCCATCTGGCCACATACCTGCTGTAACCTACTGAACTGCTGTCTCCCCACCTGTCTGTCTGACTGCCTGTCTGTCTCTCTGGATAGAATCTGATTTCCTCACCATATGGCGCGTGTGTGTGTGTTATGAGGATTAAAGCTGAGATGGTCAGTGTGTCAGTGAGATCAAACCTGCAACGCTTCTTAAAGGTGGAACCAATATTTATACTGGAGAGTTTAAATCATAAAGTAACTTTCTTTTATTGTCCGTTTGTCAACTGATCCATTATTGGTTTTATTTACATTTTGATTTTCTATCGAAAATATCATTCTGTTTTCCTGCTGTGTTTACAAACATCACTGATGAATTCACAGCTGTTTTCAAACTGATTTTAAACAATATATGTAACATTTTCTGATGAAATGATCTGTGATCTATTTTGTCATATCGCCCCTGCCTTATAATTTCACCGTGGAACTGGTGTGTAAAACAATAATGGGTTCACAACCTTCACTGAGTAAAAGTTCAGGTATGTTCACCTGGTTGTGTCGTCAACACATCTGAACTCACCTGGTGTCCGTGGGAACAGCTTCCTGCCTGATTTTTAACTGTTTACTATTGTTAAGGAAGTAGACTTATTAAAACCACTGAATACTCCCATCTGTCTGTCACACACACACACACACACACACACACACACACACACACACACACACACACACACAGCTTCCAGTGTTAATTAGTGTTAATGAACCCCCATCTCACCACAAACTGTCATTCAGAGTGTCTGCTGCCAGCTGATTGGTCGGCAGGTTTACCTGAGAGGGGGCAGGGATTGGTGAAGGGGGTGTGGCTACAATGAGTAAAGCTGTGATTTAGAGTGAAACTGATCCCGCTGTTAGACATCTGTCCCACCCCCCCAAACTTCTGTTTTTCTGGGTTTGTTTGTTTTCAAACTGCTAACCTGTCTGAGTGACCGTCAGCCAATCCCATCAACGCTCAGCCTGAACACAAGACCCTGATTAGCTCCCTGAGACCTGCTTCAAGTAGATGAAATGACATTGGGATTGACTGTAGATTTATAAGAGATAGAACTCACCCAGGATGACCCGCCAACTATAGAGATGTAATAGATAGAAGCCACCCTTGATGACTGACTATAAATCTATGAAAGATCAAAACCATCCAGGATGACCACGGAGAATAGATCTAAAACAGGTAGAACCCATTAAGGACGACATCGCTATAGATCAATGACAGGAAGAACTTTGATCAGGTAGAACCTACCACAGCCAGTGTGGCTATGGAGCTAGGATGATGTGATCGGGAACAAGGAGAACCTACCCAGGACGATGTGCAGGGCTGCAGTGACTGGATCTCTGACTCCATGGACAGAACAGGAAACCACATCTGTAGAGCCTGTAAAGATGGACAGACAGACAGTTAATAAAAGGACATCACCACTACCTGACAGTTTTTACATAATCTGGATCTACTGTGTGCGGATCTACACGCTGTGCATCTATATGTGGGTGTGTCCTCTTTCTCACCAGCAGGAATGATCCCCAGTGGAAGCACTGGTTTCACTGGTTTCTCTGGAGAGTCTGCATCCAGCTGAGCTCTGAGGACCAGGGCGTGACAAAGCTCTGCCACCGAGCCGTCCCCCCCAACACACACCACCCTGACAGACAGGTGGAGACAGACCAGTGTCAGGACAGGTTGTACAGGTAGAATCAAACAGGTGGGAAGTGATTTCTGTCTTTGTAAAGCCACCTCAGTTATCCAGGTTAAAATAAAACTATCCTAAAACTATCCTTAACTTTTATTGTGAAATCCAGTGACAGTGAACACTCACACAGGTGCTTTATTTTTGGTGCCATGAACAGGTATGAAGCCTCAGTACTGAGTACTTCCCTCATAACATTAGTACTGGGTATCAAACCTGAAGATTTTTTCGTGCTGAATGATATTTAACTTATTCTTCTAACAGATATCTCTTGATTTAAATCAAAATTCTACCAATTTTAGACTGTGAGCAATTAAATAACATTTATAACATCAGTTCCAAGTCTTAAATCACAGTTTCAAAAAATCCCAAATTAAAAAAGGTGACTTTAGCAGTGAAAAAAATTTGTCTCAGGACCGGACCTTCATGTCAATAAAGTGAGCTCAAGTGACAGTCTGTGAAATTAATTTGTTTTTCTTTCCAGATTAAATATGATAAATTTTTTTAACTGTTTTTTGGGAAAAGAAAATAGATTTATTATCCTCAATCAGAATTACATACTTGAAGGTGTAGACATCTTTGAAACAACATTTAGACCATAATGAAGGGAGGCAGAATTTACAGAAAATATAATGCAACAGTTGTGATAAATAAATTACAAAAACATTGTAGTTTTTTAAATATTCAAAAAAAGGTGGTGAGTCCGATATTGTCAGTTTGTTTGACGGCAAGACAAAAGTTTATTTTGGGGATTTCTTAGGGTCAAAACTAAAAATAATAAATGATGAGCATGGAAGAAAATGTTCAACCTTGGTTTGAGAATTTTCTTATTATTACATTATATTTCAGAGTATTGTTAGGTAGGTGTTAATTATTATGGGTACAGTTTTGTCAGATTTTGTGCAGGTGAGGCAGGAGTGTTGCAGTAGCAGTAGTAGTTGTCATAGTAAAAGACAAGAATAACAGTGATCATAACTTGATTGTTTGACAGGTCTGTCCTTGTTTTCAGGAGCTCATTGAAAAGTGAGAAGGTTCATCTGCAGAGTTTGTTTTTGCCGTAAATTTGAAGTGAACAGACTCCGCCCCCTCCCCCTCCTCCTGTGTATGGGATTACCTGAAGCTCCGGTCGCCACGGTGACAGCCAGCCTAATTGGCAAATGTAGGTTTCAACCAAATCCTCACCAGAGCAGCCTCACATACACACACACACACACACTCACAGACACACAGACACACACACTCTCAGCAGCTAGCTTAGCAACGCTGAGCTAATCTTCTCTAAGCACATTAAGCTTTATGAGGGCTGAGCACAAAAGCTGCTTACACACACACACACACACACACACACACGGACCATCACAGATAGAGTGATGGGAGTTTGATCAGTGTTTTTTCAGTGTTTTTGTATTTGTAGTTATACAGTAGCTGTTGTTATTTATTTCAGTTACATAAAATGTTATTTTCACTTTTATTGAGGTTAGTTCAATTAGCATTTGGTGTTTGACCTCACCTGTTTCTCTCTGTGTGTGTCTGTGTGTGTGTGTGTGTGTGTGTGTGTGTGTGTGTGTATGTAATCAGTCTGGGTCAGTGTGTTTTAGTGTCAGCCTCTGACTGTAAACTGCTGTTTAATTATCTGGTTCAGTTCAGTCTGTTATTGACGGATGTCGCAGTTTGACATGTCAACATTTATTTAACATTACCTTCCATTTTAATGTAAAAATTTGGGTCTTTATTTCATAACTGAAGCGTCATTTAGCTTTAACATGTTAGATTTTATTCTTCACTGTAAAATTAAATCATTTCATATCTATCAGTAATAATAACACTGGAATTGGTTTTGGGGAAGTTCACACTCCAGCTGGGCCAAAGCCATTATCAGAGATTGTGTTACGTTTATTAAACATGTTTGGTTAGTTCTCTTGTAGCATTAAAGTGGAACATATAATTTGACAATACAAATAATAACCCATAAATCTAAACTCTTTCTTGTGTGTTAAGAAAAAGGGTTCTGTTAGAATCTGATTTTATACTTTTCATTATCATAATTACAATACTAAGACCAAGACTAACTACTGTAACTCTAAACTGATATACAAGAACACACTGATGGATCCTGAGCTGGTGAAACTCACCTGTACATAAGTTTGTCTGTGCAGATAAAGGAGATACACCTGCCAGACTGTAATACAGTATTTCCTGGGAAGTTTTGCCAAAATCTGCCCATCTTCTATGATGTAATACCTGCTGAAACTCGTGATTTTTATCCCTAGCCCTGAAATGCCTTTATTACGTTAATATAACTAGATGAGCTTTTAAGATGATGCCTTTTTTTTCCAATCACAGAAATTTTCATGCTATAATGAACACTTTCACTCCAGCTGTGTGGAACAACATCATGTGGAGTATCCAGTGACTGAGATCACATGTTCTTTTAATAGGAAATTATCAGATATTACCACATACCATGGAAGAATAACATCACAAATTAAACATTTTATCAAACACTATTTTGTGTATAATTACCTTTAACAAACTTACTGTATGGCAAGAAATCACATTTTAGTGATTTACTCCCAGCCAGTGTTCATTTTAAAATCACAGGAGAGAGAGAAACAACTAACCCATCATATTCATCCAGCTTGCATTCCTTCATCACTGAGAGAGCATGACCCTTCCTCTCTGTCACTGTGGAGAGAGAGACAGGTAGAGAGAGCGAGAGAGAGAGACAGACAGGCAGAAAGAGAGAGAGAGACAGGGAGAGAGAGAGAGGTAAACAGATGGAGAGACATTGAGACAGACAGAGACAGAGTGTTCATGCATGTGTGTGGTCACATGTACACAAGTGTGTGTTTGATGACTGCCAAAAAAAGTCGGACAACGGATATCACACCATCTGCTGAGAGGAGGAGGAAACCAGGATCAGAGAGGAGAGGAAATGAGAGGAGAGAAGGAGAAAAGAGAATATGAGAGGAGGAGACAAGGAGAGGAAATGAGGAAAGGAAAGGAAAGGCAAAGAGCTAATGAGAGGAAAAGAAAGGAAAGAAAAGGAAACAAGATGAAAAGAAAGGAAATAAGGAGAGGGAAAGGAAAGGAGAGAAGACAAGGAGAGGATACAAGGAAAGGAAAGGAGGAGATGAAGGAGGAGAGGGGATACAAGAGGAGACAAGGGGTGGAAAGGAAAGGAAAGGAGAAAATGGGAGAAAAAGAAAGGAAACAAGGAGAAGAGAGGAGCAGGTTGTTTCCCTCTGTCACAACAGATGGGCTAGGCTCCGCCTCTGGTATCAGGTTACCTAGCGACCAGAGACTGCCATTAACTCTGACCTTTGGACCTCCTCTACACACACACACTCACACAGACACAGATTTCACATCTTCTCTGATGTCGATAAAGACGAAATCAAAATGTTCAAACCGATGCAACAGTTCACCAGATTTACACAGAATTTCATCATAATACGTGTGAGGTGTAATACAATTCAAAAATCATCTCCACCCACTGTCAGTGCAAGGTATAAAATAACCGTCAATTCTATTTGTTGTAAAACTGATCAGTAGATAAATAAATAAACAGGCGGACTGACCGGTGATGTCGGTGCGGACGTCCGCCATCTTGAAGAGCGAAGCCACATGTTCTCTGTAGATGTGAACGGCCTCCTTCTTGTGGCTGCTGGGGTTGATGAACACCTTCAGATACCTGGGCCGACTGCTGAACCCTATACACACACACACACACACACACACACACACACACACACACTCTGTAAGCAGCTAACACTAAGGCTCCATCACATTCAACAAGTTTACTTGTGAAGAAAAGAAAGAAAGAGTAAAAAGTTTTGTCCTCTCATCTGTAGTTTTTATTCTACAGATGATTTTACTGTGATGTTCTACAGTGAAAAGTCAATCTGATGGTCGGATCACCATTTTGTTCCAGACTGAAATATCTCAACCTTTTTGCTTTTAACAGTACAGAAGACTTTGGTAATCCCCTGATTTTTCATCTAGCATCCTCAGAAAATCAACATTTCCACTCATCGAGTTGACCTACTAGATGGATTGGTACGAACTTTTACTGAAATTCATGGCTCCCGGATGATGAATCATAATAAGTGGAGATCCTGTAACTTTTCACCATAACTTTTCATATATCGCCACAAATTTTAATTTGGTTTGTGACCAAAAAGCTGCAAAATTAATGGAATTCCCTCCCTATTTACAATATTTTCCATGACATGGACATCTCAGTTTATTTCTGTCTATCGTGTAAAATATTGAATGTTTATTAGAAAGTACTAAATGAGTGAACAAGGAAGTGAATTTTAAAATATGATTAGAGCTGTAACTATTTTTAATATTCATTAATCTGTCAATCTTTATGGTTATTAATCATCAAACAAGTGACCTTCATAATTTCCCATAATCTCTTTGGTTCCAGCTTTTTGTATTCTCTGTATTAATCATTGAAAATAAACTTTATTTGGGTTTAGGTCTGTCGTTCGTAGCCTTTAAAATCTGTGCAGCTATTAATGGATTCCTTGAAACAACAATCAATTGATTAACTAATAATGAAAACAACCATTATTCCTCCACTAAAGCTGACACTGTCCTCATCCTGCCTGCAATAAACACTGATCACTACACACTGTTATCATAAGTGAACACACTTTAAGAAATACACCTTCAGCTTTAAGTCCTGCATGTGACCTTAGTTTGGATTAACAACCAGTTTGTACTCATCACATAAATTCAAACTAGTCTAAATGGATGAATTGTAGATTGTACTTAGAGCAGACGCTCGTGTGCTTGTGTGTGACAGTGCGTGTGGTTACACGGTATCGACTCCAAACACACACGCAGGCACACACTGAACCCCTGTACAGCTCATCATTAGACAGATTTAGAGACCGCATTATAAATCCCCATAGACCAGCACGGATCAATACACACACACACACACACACACACACACACACACACCAGCTCCATTATCCAGCTCATTACAATAATCTGCTCCCAAAAGGCCGTGACCTCGCCCTGTTAATGACCCCACACCCATACACACAGCGCACCCCCTGCCATCACTCCACCCCACGGCTCTGACCAGGCTCTCAGGAGTTCCTGTGAGGAGGAGCTACCCAACACCCCCACCTCTCCTCTCTCTACTGGACCCCCACCATTACCAGAAGCTTCATCCCTTTGGTGCCCCAAAATAACTCATAGGCTCATCTCTACTCTAACAAACATGATTCCTGTGTAAGCTCACACCCCTGCAGCATTTACTTGCCTAAATCTTTCTTTTAAACAGTAAAACAGGAGAAATGCTTGTGCTCAAGGACCCACGATGGCATTGGGGCTTGGGATAGCGCTTTGCACCCCATCCAAGGGTTTCCAAGGCAGCACTATGAGCCAGGGTGTCACTAATGTAACGCTGGTCGTTTACTATGAACTAGGAAGTTGCTTAAAACTTCTTTTGTGTAACAGACTCAACAGTAGGACAACTGACCACTGACAACAAATGTGATACATCTCACGACCTCAGTAACTGTCTTGTTTTGTGCAACAGTCCAAGATCCCAAAATATTTAATATAAGAAAAGGGAAAGCAGAAATTTCTGGCATTTGAAACCTGGGAGCATCAAACATTTGGCATTTCAGCTTGCAAAATGATTTAAACCATTAAAGTATTAAACTAGTTGGCAATAAATTACATATATATATATATAAATAATTTGTATCTGTGTTTGACCAATCAGCAATGTTCAGTTCACTAAACTCCGCCCTGATATTTCCTGATCCATCAAAAAGTACTGTTTCTTTTACACCTGGAACTACTTTTAGTTTCTAGTTCCTTCCGGGAACATGCTGATCAAGTTCCTGTCTTCCTCTAAAGGTTCTCAGTCACTCTGGAATAGAGGTTCCCCAGGGGGACGTAGAAGAGTTGAAGGAGAGTTGCAGAATGAAAGACGTGAGGCAAAGAAACAGCAGGAGGTGAAAGAGACAGGTGGATGTCTGTGTCCTGAAAACAACTGGAGGTTAGTTATTGTAGTTTGGATGCTGATTTTACCAACACAGTGGCTGCTGTGACACACAGCTCATGCAGGAAATTAAGGTCCTAACAACACTTAGTGACCGACTGCTGCAACTAGCATAAAAATTAGTGCTCTTTCTCTGAGTCATTCATTTTATTTCAATTATTTTTTCTATTTTTCTAAGTTTCAAAATAAAAAGTAACAGTGGATTCACATTTTTTATGTGTATTTGCTGATTTTCACTTAAGAAAAAAAAAGTAATTTGCCCAGGGCTGCCCAAACTTCAGCCAATTTGAAAAAATATACATAAATAAATACAGATTAAAAAACAGGGTTCTAATAATTACAATATTACACTTTTTACAGCGATTATACTGTGTACATGTTTATAGTCAGATTAATGCTCACAGTGTTAATGACAAAAGAATTTAAAAAAAAACAAACAAAAAAAAATCACTATTTCATGACTCAAGAAAAATAGTTCTCAGTCCTGATCCTGAAAGCATAAAACAGGCCTCTCTCTCTGTCTCTCCCTCTGTCTCTCTCTCTCTTTCTCTGTCTCTCCCTCTGTCTCTCTCTCTCTCTGTCTCTCTCTCTCTCTGTCTCTCTCTCTCTCTGCATGATTGATGCTCTCTTTCACACACAGTCTCACAGGAGATGATGTCATTCCCTATGTTGATATTTTTCTAAGAAGAAAGGAGATAGACACAGAGATGTTGAGAGATTGAGTATCCATCAGATCATCTCCCAGCCTCGGCCAGCGGCAGGTTGCTATGGCGCTGCCGAAGCGTTACCATGGTAAACAATCCCGATGTTGTCAAAGAGAAGTGTTGAGTTTCTGACAGAGCACTGAAGACTGAGCTGCTGACTGTTGTTGACAAAAACAGATTATATTTAAATTCAGACTCCATCTGAGCCCAGTGAGCAGCAGTAATCAATTAAAAGCGTTAAACAGCTGGTAATTAATCAGATTCTCGATTTATTTAGGCAAAAACTAAAAACTTTCTCTGGTTCCAGCTGCTCCAGTGGGGAAATTTACTGCTTCTCTCCATTTCATATCACTGTACACTGAATATATTTGGACTATTAGTTGGGCAAAACAAGCTATTTACAAGCTGTGATGGATTAAAACGACCATGCCTCAGGTTTTCTGTGTTCATTACGTTCAAATTACGTTAAGTCACTTTTCAACACCACAATATTTCTTACCTCTCATAATCATTGTGTTGCCAGGTTGCATTTAAAACAGTGTGTGAAATACAGGGTAATACATTGGGTGTCAGGGAGTTTGACCTCCTGTACCGTATATGAGTTAGGTGGGTGGGGTATGAATGTGTGCTACTATAAAGTTTTTTGTTCCTGACAAACTAATAAAGCCTTCTACCTGAATATGAAAGAGAGAGAGACAGGAAGGCACATCACCATGGATACAGTCAGTGACTTCATGGACAGTAGTTAATATGTAACACACACACGCGCGCATACACGGAGCCATAAAGGGCCTCTTCAGACCTAGTTGTGTTTGTCACATGACAGTGAGCATCTCACACAGTAAAACCAGCCGTTAAACTAATACAGTTTTGTGTTTATCACTTCATTCTTCCTCTGTGATCCCATGTGCTTGCTCCATTTGGATATTGATGTTTTAGATTTTGAGAATTAAGTCAGAATATTTTGAGGGAACAACCGATAATCATCTAAGTAATTTTTCTGACGTTCGTTCTGTTTTTGCTGCTTTTCTGTTTTATATTGTAATAAATATAAAAATAGTAAATCGCATGTCAGTGAGTGAGTGAGTGAGTGATGAAGTTACACCATTGGTCAGCCAAGTGTTGAGCTTTTCCCATTGGCCGTTGCTCTTTCAAAATCCTTTTAATAGTTTCACCCATACACAGTCCAGCTATGTGACTGTCCATAGTGAGTCCGACAGTGTTATAATAGTGCAGTGCAAGGTGATATTAAAATGCTGGACAGAGGAATGTGTCCCCAGCATAAAAGATTGCTTCACTGACCAAATTTTAGCAATTAAACTTGGAAAAACTTGTCTGATGCAAAGTGTGGTAAAGCTGAGTGTTATTTTCTTGATACACATGCCAACAGTTAACCAAGACATGTTATTACTTTTAATATAATCAATTAATTAATCAATTTATACCATTTAGGAAGAACAGTACATCAATTAAAAATACTCACATACTCTCGTTTTCATTCCCTTTCTTTGTGCATTATGGAGTCACCAGCCACTGTATCTAGTCCTGGCTTTACTTATTGTCTGTCTGGAAGTAGCAGATTGATGCTCACGGTTAAATATTTATCTGTTGTTTGCTGCTTTGTTAAGCTTTTGTGAGAAACAGCTGGATAATAAGGAAACATAAATTAAACAGTGCAATACTAAATCAGTGGAGTGCTCTTTTGATTCATATCATTTGAACATTTTAATCTGAACAACTTCATAGTTGTGACGCAGGACATTCAGCACTTGCAGCTGTTAACTGAATGTGTCAGATGTATTTAATGAACATTTCATACATTATTCTGCTCAATTTATTTTCAGTATCAATCAGGCTGCCACTAAAAACTGTCGTGTTTCTGTTAGCCCAGAAAAAGTGATCAGACATCTTTCACTTGGTATTTTATATTTTAGTTACTGAAAGATAAACCGAAGATTCGATAAGGAATTCAAAAAGGATTTGAATTTGATAAAACGTTATCGAACTTTATTCCTACTGGCCACACATTGTATTGATGGTGTCAATTTGACCTTATGACACCCTACAGTACAACCAACCGGCCATCACTGCCTCCCAAAGATTACACTTTGTCACAGTGGACCCAAATTAACAACTCTGTAAGCGAGAAGCAAACTGACATTGGATTGACAAGACAATTGATCTGGGAGGAGTCACGACGGCACCTGGCGGCTAGGGCAAGCTCAGTCCAGCCGTCCCGTGATCTCCGCCGCCGCCGCCGGCCTGTCAGTCTGTTGTGCTGTTAAACAACTGCAGTCAATCCATCCCACCGTCTGACTGTGCGTGTGGAAACAGACTCTATACAGCATTACTACTCGCCTTTTGTCACTCTGACTGCCATTCACTCTCTGCATAGCATTCTGCAGCTGCTTCATACAGCAAACGGCACAGAATAACGCTGTGGAAACAGGAAGTGTCTGCTCTCTGCTCACCATTGTGCAGCTGAATGTTCGGACCCGAAGGTTAAGAAGTGGCGGTGGACTGCCCGCTCCGCAACGCCACGATTCACAAAACAATACGCTTTTCACACTGACCTCTGGCTGGAAAATAGGCTTAATGTCCGCACAGCAGCAGAGCGACCGTATGTGTGTGTTTACCTTCCACACACACACACACACCAAACTCCTCCGCCGCGGTGTGTAAAGTCACAAAAGCCATCACAGTTTGATGTGCAGTGTGACCATGTGAGCTGACACAAGACCTGTGAGCCATTTGTGTGTGTGTGTGTGTGTGTGTGTGTGTGTGTGTGTGTGTAGTGGTGTGATGTGTGATGTGTTGTGTGTTGTGGGTGTGGTGGTTGTGTGTGACAGAGGGAGAGAGAGAGAGAGAGAGAGAGGCCAAGCACAAATACTTAAAGAAGTTGTGACTTTGCTGCTGGGCCTCATGGGTAATCTGGTTTGATGGACAGACAGACGGACAGACAGACAGGTGACCAGCGATAACATGTCAGACCGATGCCATGGTGACAGGACGATGGCAGCGTGTGTGCGTGACCTTCGACCTCTTAATTTATGGATAGCTTGTAACGTCTCTGTTGGAGCTGACATCGCTGGATGAACATAGAAAACCTGAAATGTAAAGTGTGTGTGTGTGTGTGTGTGTGAGTTAAATCCATACACCCGGGACTCACAACATTTCTATTGTGTATAAAGTGTCAGCCAGGCACCGCCCACTTCAGTGCACCTGGGAAACCAGCGTCTGGGAACTTCAGCCTGCAGCAACGTCCAGAGCGTTATTGAACAGGTCCTGTCAGGAGGTGTTCGTGCTGCTGAGGTTGAAGTTGTCTGAATTCATGCAGCTTTATTTTTTACAGGAAACATGTTTAACATGATGGATCAGATTCATCAACATTTATTGTGACGTTCTTGTTGATGTTGTGACGTTGATGTTGTGACGTTGACAATAACATTGTTAGCAAACAGCTTTCTGTTTACACCTATTTATATAACTATCAGATTTTTGTATTCATCTGATGTATGTATGTCCAATATTGACTCTCCTTTTAGCTCTGGTCTGGTCTCCACCTGCCCCTGAAAAAAATATGGCTCTAATAGGTGAATGAGTTTGAAGTCTTTAACTTTGCCTGCCTCCTGATAGATTCTGAGCAGCAGGTAGGTAGGATACAAACAGGGTTGAGGGAAGTGATGAGATGCAAAAAAATAAATGTCAATAAATGTTGATGAATCATGAGTGAAAAGATGAAAGAAAAAACTAGAGTTGTGGACTTAGATCCGAGTCCTTTAATTTTGGATATGTGCTGATTCTGAGTCCTATCCGATCCAATCCGTCTGCCGTTTGGTGCTGAGCAGGTCTGAGCAGGTCTGAGCAGTCTGCTGCGATTAAAATGACTCTGTGATAGTGTTGAGAGCTGATGGGAACTCAGACTGGGTGATAATTCTCTGTAGTTTTGTCACACCTTTCCGATTACATGAAGTATTTTAATCCATTGTTAACATAAAAAATATTGACTAATGCAGCTTTAAAAGAAGAATTTAACATTTTGCACGATACCTTTTACTTCTTTCTTTCTGAGACGAAGAGGAGAAGTTTGATATAAATCTCCTCTCCTCTCCGTCTGTGTTTTTGTTGTGGAAAACAGTGTTGGGCCTTAGTAATGTTCTTGTAGTCTAATGGGAGCAAATCTCTTTAGCCAGGTTCAGAAATCTGGTGGAAAGGAGCTTAATGCTCATGTTTTTGGAACCACATGTTGAACCGTCACATACAGGTGTCATGGTCAAATGTCCACATACCTTTGGCCCTGTAGTGTGTATGAGCTAATGTTTAAAGTTCCTACAGACTTTCATCTTGAAGTAAAATGAACTGGACACACGTTTGTAGACAGTGCTGAGGCTAATCTCTCTCGTAGACAGCATGATTCAACTGCTGATGACATGTTACTGAGTATTGCTGAATGTGTGTGTGTGTGTGTGTAATCTGTGTCTCTTTGTCTCTCTGTGGTGGATTAGCAGATTAGCTCTCTTGTCTGATGTAACTGTGACTCACCTCATTAAACTGAGTGATGAACAAGCTGATAGAAAACAATGAAATTATAATCTGAGCAGCTAGCACTGCAGCTGTCTGACAACTAGCTAATCCTTGGACATGAGACGTGTGCACGTTTTGTCTCATATCATGTCACCCACAGACATAAAGTAGACAAAGGTGCAGTGATCATGGAGAGAAATCCACTAAGTGAGTGAATGTGTGGCGCCTTTAACAATCTGATTTAAGATAAAAGATTCGATAAGATCCAGGAAATCCCGGGATAGATGATTAGAAGGACAGCGTATATGCATATTGAAATCTTCAAGGATGACAACTTTATCATATTTGGGTACAACAAGAGAGACTAGCTCAAAGAATTCATCAATAAAACCATTTATCTTAGGAGGTCTGTATAAACCTGACCTGAGCGCTGGGGGAGATGAAAATGAGAGAAGGTAGAATCATTAAAGGGGACAGGATCATTTGGAGTAAGCAAAGTTTCTGTAGCCATGAAAAAGTCCAGGCAGTTAGAAGTTAAAATCATTATAAATGAATGACTAACAGACCACATTTTAGAGGGGCAGGTGACAAAAAGGAGAGTTGGGGAGCGGGCAGACAGTTAATGAAGTGCTCCTATTATGACCAACCCTCCACTGGTGAACTGAAGCACAAAAGCTGGAGCTTGACTTTCAGATGACAGGGATATGATGAACTGGAGGCCAACAGGGGGAGCCATCACATGAGATTGTGGGTGGAACAACCTGGATTCTAGTTCAGTCACACAGTCAGACAGACAGACATTTTCCCAATTTAAAGAGTCATTTTTTCATTTGACATGAAGAACTTAAAGCTTCATACCAGAGTCAGTACAAAGGCAACAGACAAGACTGGCTGCTCAAAGTGACTTTGTTAAATTGTGTACAGGGGTAGTGACTGAATACAATACTAACCTTTGTCATGGTTAGCTTTGTTTTTATAATTATGAAAAGAATCACCAATGAGCCTATGGACAGCTTAATGTATACAAAGACAGTTAGTGCTAATAACAACAGTATTACTCAACCCTTGTAATCATCTTACAGTATGACGCTCACAGAAGTAATGAGTCATGTTTCCAGTGTATCTCAGCTCTTATGTAACACAGACAAACTCAATCTTACTCGGCCTGTTTTTTTAACGAGTCTATCAGGTTGACAAGGACTCTATGTGGAGGAGGCTCCAACCTGCGATATCTGTGGTTTAATTAATCTAAATCACAAAGAAATACGTATTCCCAGTCACTGAATGCCATCCCACTGTGCTGATAGTTAAGGTTTGATTTAGAATTTAATTAAAATTGGCATTTTAATTGGTTTATGGTACTAAAAGCGTCCAAAAGCAGCATTTCCATTTGTCAGAAGCTTCCGTCCAAAGCACGGTATGCTGGGGTTCAGTGTCTTGTTCAAGTGTAAGAGGTGCAGCGAGTGATGTTTACGTTAGTGCTGACCAGGTGATCAGATGGTGCTGATCTCAGCTGCTCTCACTGTCAGTGAGGTGCCCCCCCCCCTTCACCTGCACAGCTGCACCTTATTCCTAATCAACCCTGAAGTTGATGTTGGATATTTTCAGTGAGATTTTAAGGTCGACTAACGACTGCAGTTGNGGTGATGTTTACGTTGGTGCTGACCAGGTGATCAGATGGTGCTGATGTAACATAATTACCTGGGTTAACTGAGGATTTGATTGTAGNTCAACCCTGAAGTTGATGTTGGATATTTTCAGTGAGATTTTAAGGTCGACTAACGACTGCAGTTGTCTGATTTTACAGTAACATAATTACCTGGGTTAACTGAGGATTTGATTGTAGGTTTTTGTTTGAATGTTTAATGATTGTAATGGGAGACTGATCACTCATTACTGTTGATGATACACAAACATGTATGTGTGTGTTACCTGTGAGCAGCTCCTTCAGGGTGTTGTACCAGGTGTTTGTGTGCTCGGCGGAGGCATTGTGGAGGTGCAGCGTGTCCTCCTCCAGCCTCCTCCCTTTCCTCCTGCAGCAGAACAGAGCCACACCGAGCACAGCTCCCCCAGACTCCTGGCCCGCTGCTCGCCGCCGCTTCACCTTCACTGCAAACACGTCCTGTAGCAGCATCACACCTGGCTGCAGCACGCACGCCTCACCTGCAGAGGTAGGGGAAGAACACACAACACCTGAACACAACATACATCTGACTTTACTAAGATGTAGTTTTTTAAAGGTTACTGCTCACTACTAAGTGTAGACTTGTGTGAAAAGACTGTTGACTCCAGTTGTGTTCATGTTTCTGTATTTCCTAAAATGTCAAAATGCTCCTTAAAATAACAAATGTTGCGAGTTCAGCATCAAACTTTATTCCTTTACTCACCAAGAGCTGTCTCTAGCGGTGGAAAGCAACCCTTTTGTTTGTCTTTCTCTACTGACGTTAACATACTAACCAGCTAGCCCTAGCCTATCTTGTCACTTTCCGATACCGAGTCACTGTAGCGTACAGGCTGCCCTGAAAAAGTAGCGCTGCTGAGAGGACGTATTACAAACTTGTATTGTAAACACAACGATGACTGAAGCTCTTAGCAAGACTGGTATTGTAAACAGCTGTTAATGCTAACGTTGGCTATGTAGCAACAGCATAACTTACAAATAGCTCCTTTAAGGTAACTTTGATATTAGCATAGCTGTCGATGACATTAAAAGTTGGACTTTTCTTATCTTTTCTCTTTTAAATACAAGAATTTTTTGTCTTATGTAATACTGAAATAAAAACAGTGATTTCTATGAACAATCATATTATTGTTATATTAAGCCTATTATTAAATGTTATTTATTAATTTTTTCTATTAATATTATTATCATTATCATTATTATTATAATGAGTGCTATTATACATCCTTGTTTATCGTTTGTTTTATGAATTAGGTTAAGTTTTGTATGTCTGCAGAGTCACTATTTATTGTTTACTGATAATTATAAAAACTCTGTAATTAGTTTTGAATTTGTGAATAACATTATCTGATCACTGATAATCAGTGTGCAAAAAGGAGGTGTTTACATTATTTTGTCCTCCGTCCTTGTCAGTCATAGTAAAATGTGAATGTAACGTGCTAATGCTGTTGGTTCACCTGTGTTCACGTTACATAATATAATTAACTCTATTAATCACTAATCCATTGATCAGCAGAGTGTTTAGCAACACCTGTCAATCAATCAGTGTAATCGGAGAGGAATCTCCGAATCTGATTGGTTCGTGTGCGATTAATCATCTAATCTTCTGAGGATAATGTCAGCAGAGCTCAGAGTTGCATAACACACACTCACATGCACACACACTTTATTCATACCTTGTTTGTTAATAACTGAGCTGATACAGAGCAGCAGAGTCCCCAAAAAGACCAAAAAGCATTTTGCCATAGACCACCATTATAAAAGAGACATCAAACTGTGTACAGGACACCTCCAGCACCAACAAGGTGAATTATCACTCTTTTTTATGATGACTTTTGATTCAAACTGTGACTATTCAATATTTGTATAATGCTCCCTGAACCAGGAAAGTTTGTTTGTGTGTAGGGCTGAAACAATCAATCAACAGAAAAATAATTGTAATCTATTTTAACAAAGAGACAAACTCATAATGTCACATCTGAGCTAGCCTCTGTTCCACTAGCCACATTATAATGTTTATGAAAAAATGCAGTGTGTTTCTAGGATTTACTTCTCTGTTACTTTGTGATCGCAAAAAACTAAAGCTCCCAACTTTCTGATTGTAATCTCTACTTTCTAAAGTCCTCTAAGTAACTAAGTCCTCTCTAGCGTGCTGTTACTAGAGACATGTCTGAAGTAATCACAACTAACTCTTCTGTCCAGATGTGACACATAGCCTGCAAACGTGAAGAACTTATAGGACAGGATGTTCATTATGGGCCAATAAAATTATACATATTAAATAAACAAGATAAATTCTTCTTATCTAAACACATGAAGCAAACCACGTAACATATAATGGAGGCTTTGTTCCAAGGGGACGTTTTAATGGCCAGTATGACCAGGAGAAATGATTACAGCAAGCAAAATCTGTTATTGTTGATATGGTCACCTGGATTTTGTACGAAACACTTGAAAAAATTATTAATTCATGGGACAGTGTACAGCTCAAACATAAATGTCACCATTTGATGAACCGTCCCAGATTACAGTTTCAAGCTAATTTACATCTGTAGTGCCTTGGCTGGTCGGTGCAAAGAAACAAGGCAATAACAAACTGTACAGATTAGAAACAACATCAAATATACAAAAAAATATATGGAATATCAAAATCAGTGAGTGCAGGGCTGAGCTGCTTTTAGCAAAGTTTAAAAGTTGGTTTTGCTGCTGATAGAGCTGCAGCCCCTCACATCGTCAGGCAGGCTGTTCCACTGATTTGTGGCTGTTAGAGCTGATTGCCCAAAAGCAGTATGGCAAAATGGTATGGTACAATCTCATATAGAGGATATTCTGGAGGATCCAATAGAATGTACTGAGTGAGTGTACACACAGAGAGAGTGCACACAAAATTGTGAACCTATCCTTTAATCCTTTTATTGAGAAAATAATCAACAAATCACTTGATGATGAAATTAATCATTAGTTGCAGCACCGCTTGTTTGTGTTTGCAGCATGAAATTGACTTTTATTTCGAAGATCAAACCAGATTCAGACAGACACATGTCGTGGCAGGTGGACAAACATCTGTACATGAAAAAAATATAATATTAATCCACTTTAATCATCAGAAATATTCAAATCCATCCAGATCTAGATAAATAAGTTAGAATATCCATCTATCCAGAATTAAACCTCTGTTTTACAGCCCTGCTATAGACAGAATATAATATTAAATACTGTATGTGATATGTAACAGGCCCAAAGATTGGAGCCCAAACCAAAGTGTAACCTATTTTATGTTTACTTCATAACAGCTATTTATAGCTACAAACCTTTTTGTTGATGCTCCCAAAGCTTATCCTCCCAGCATGTGTAATCTCATCTGAGTCCTCTGAAGAACCCTGGTCATTACTAATTTATTTTCAATATTCTGAACTTGTCTGACCATTCAATGAATAGCAACTAAAGGGACTCAGAACATTGTAATATCAAGTGAAGGCATAATTTTGTTATTATAATTTAATGGGTAGCAATTTTCAACTATCCCCTATTAAGCATTTATAGGTAATTATAAGCAGTATACATATAATAAATGGTTTAACACACTTTCATGTAAATGTGAGCAGATATAAGGATGTTTTTGTATTAATTAATTACTTTAAGTGTTTATTAATGTATAGTATTTGTCACCTCTGAAGACATATCTTATATGATTACACATGTAAAATATAAACAGCTCTGAACCACTCAGAGGGGACGGATTCATCAGGAAATAGTTATATTTGATGATAGCTGATTAACCCCTCCTCTCTATGAAATACCCTCCTGCTGTTATCAGATATCACATACCCCGAACAACCCACCCCTCGTCCACCCGGAGAGGCCAGCATCCATATGTCAGAGTGACTGTGTCTGTTGTTTTTGTTTCATTGTCTGCTCATTGTGTTCATTTAATATTGTAAATATTCACAGTTAGTCTCCAGAAGCTACATTTTTACACTTTTTTCACCAGCTAGATGCTTATTCTGTCTGTCTGTTGTTTAGTGTTAAGCAGGTAGTGTACAGTGGGTTTATTGGAGCTTGTCTGATGAAAACAGCTGCCTGCTACAGCATGAAACAAAGTTGATAAAAGTGATGAAAACAATGTGTCATTAAACCAAAAACCATCAACTAAAAAGGCTAGAAAAAAAGCTCTGTAGATCTGTGGCTCTGTCGTTGTTTTGCTGTTTTCTTTCTTATTATGTTTGGGTGACACAAATGCCATCCAAACAGAAAACATGGAAAAATCAAATTAAGAAAGACAGATTTTCCATCCACTCCAATAGAGATGACTCTGATCTGAGCTGACAGAGCGCTGCGTGCAAACACACACACACACACACACACACACACACACACACACACTGTCACTGTGTATTGCCCATCACAGGTAGTGTGTTGGTTCCAGATGGAGATGAGTTTCCCATCATGCCCTCATCAACCCACTGTGCCAACACACACATAGAAACACACAAACACACACACAGATTGGTGTCATTGACATAATGCATTCCCTAGCCCCTTACTATAATCATAACTATCACAACTAAATGCCAAAACCCAACCCTAAAATTAACCCTCAAACAGCCCTTTGACGTTGTTAGGACCGGATAAAGTCCTCACAATGATGGTTTCAAAGATTTGTCCACTCAGCCATAGAAAGACATGTACAACACACACACACAAACAAACATATACGTTATGTTGGTATTATTATCATTATGACGCCCTTATGTGAACTTCCATTTGCTACCTGGAGGCTTCACCTTCTTCTAATTTAAACTCAACAATAAAAACACATAAAAACCCTAAAAGTAAATCATTAGACGTGTAGGGACAACACCACAACACACACACACACCCACACACACACAGTGCCAGTCCAGTCTCATGGTGACAAGGCCATGTGGCGGACTGTGGGGAGATGGATTGTAATTTATACACACACACACACACACACACTCACAGGCTGCAGCGCTGCATCTCTCCCTAGTTGTCACTGATGATACTGATCATGTAAACTGCGCCACCGCTCTGATATTGTTAATTGATTGTAAATTGATCAGTTATCATTCCTTCACACTCAGTCTAAAATCTCCAGAGATACTTTACTGCAGGAAAGCAGAGCGTCCCAATTCCATACTAATAGTTAACCTGAGCAGGTTTTTTTTTTTTTATGCCAAAACACAGACTAAATTCGCTGTCGGAGATGGACACGATGTTCCACAGTACATGGCACAAAGGAAGTAGAGGTGCTTGGCAAGGCTGGAGAATTTTATGAAATTGAAGATTTTGGAAAACAAAAAAAGAGTTATTAAATTTTGTCAAAATAGTTTATAAATAATAAAAGACTCTCCTGAATAATGTAACAATCAGGTTGTATTACATTTACATTTACTCATTTGGCAGATGCTTTTATCCAAAGCAACTGCACAGAAAATTAATAGGACTTTTACCTCAAAAACCAGGGATGCCTGAAATATCCCCTTCCTCTTTGACACTCTATTGAAAGCCATTAGCATGTATGTGTCATGATTTCACATCAGTACAAAACATTAACATACACTGATTTCTTGTGTACTAACTTCAAACTACATGAAGCTGGGAGTCGTTGAAATTCTTTCATACTGCTGCAGGTACAATACCTGAGGTTCAGTACTGATACAAAACACTGTCTGTGTGTCTGGGAGGTGAGACCTGAACTGTCTGACAGACAGACAGACAGACAGACAGACAGGCAGGCAGGCAGGCAGGCAGGCAGACAGACAGACAGACAGACAGACAGACAGGCAGGCAGGCAGACAGACAGACAGACAGACAGACAGACAGACAGACAGACAGGCAGGCAGGCAGGCAGACAGACAGATAGGCTGTTGGGTGAGACAGGATGAATTCATGTGTAGAAATAAACAACAACAGCTGATCCATTTATATAGAAATATATAATCAACACACACACATACACAGTCAGCCTGTCAGCATGCTGTGTGTGTGTGTGTGTGTGTGTGTGTGTGTGTGTGTGTGTTAATCTCCTCACACTGAGAGACTCTAATAACCCCCCACGGGCTGAACCAACTGCTCTCTACTACTGCCAACACACACACACACTCACAGAGTTCTGGCTTAATGACATTAGCTTGGATGAAATACAGCAAAACAGATTGGCTTCACACACACACACACACACACACACACACTCTCACACACACACTCTCACACACACACACTGTATTTACACCTTCATCCTACTCCACTAACCAGTTCTGTCTGAATGGATTTCAACCAAAAACTAACACACAACACAGGACATTACCAAAACAGTATAATAATATTACCACAACATGACCAAAACAGAGACTGTTAACGTTTAAAGGATCTGTTAAACTATCTATTCCAAACTGGAGAAGGCTCGTTTTAGGTCCATCAATTTCATACACTTGTCCTCTTGCAGAAAAATTAAAAGCCGTGGCTCTTTAAGTCTGTGTACTAACTGAAAATCTGTGTGTTTGTTTTTAGCTTGCTGGAGATGTAGCTGGCCTGAAATTGAGCTTCTGCTGCTGCTTGTAATCACACAGAATGAAGTGTCTTTCTGGAGGCGTCTGCTGTGATCAACGCTGCAGGAAACCAACATGGATGAGATACTGCATGAAGGATGGTGGTGGCCTACACCTACAGTGAGTCCAGGTTGTCAGATCACAAAAAAAAAAATCACAATTCTCTTCTCTTTCATGACTCGAACATTATGTTTGTAGATTTAATAATGCATTCACCGCATAAATTACATATTTACTTACATGAAAGCATTAGCTGCTTTTAACAATGAATAATAATAATCAGTATTGATATTGGTGATGCTGGCTCTGGTATTAGTTAGTATTGGATTCAAAACCCTTCGTGCATCCAAGTCCTATTATAAGCACAACAGTCATGGATGGAGACGCACCGTAATTCACATTTTCTTTTGACAATTTGTGGAAAAATTCAATAAAAATTGTGTTTGGGTGCAGTTTGGATTTAAAAAACTAGGAGCATCTTAAGAAGCTTCAGAACCTACAGGAAGAGCCAAAAAAACTAGGCTTTATTTATTTATTGTTTTTGATCATGAATGCTAGTGCTCTTTGTTAAGTTACTTATGTATTTAATGGAAAATGATGGATAGTGTTTAGATTAGAAAAACGAAAAACTAAACTAAGACACAAGCGCAAATGAATTCAGCAATTGATTTGCTTATTTCATCTTGCAGTTTCTATCATCATCACACTCCTCTCCCTCTTCTTGCCTTTTCAATACCTCTTGCCGAAATGACACTTGATGGTAAATGTTCAGATTTCATATCTTCCCTTTTCTTTTTATTTATGTGCATGTTGTTTGCTGCTTATATACAGCAAGTCTGATACAGAAATTATGATAGAATCACATCAGATTACGGAAACCACCACTGCTTCATTTTGGGTCAATATCAATGGATGTATTTTTAATGTATGGCACAGCTTATAGACACAGATAATTAAGCAAAGTTGGTTTTCAGCATCACAGACAGCTGGCCTTAAGAAGCTAACAGCATGCATGTGCACTCACTCTTAAGTGCTGCTTTGGGAAACGTGAGTGTTCATAGAAATGCTTTTAGAAAAACCTCTTTGACTTCTAACATCGATCTTTATTGGGAAACAGGGTCCTGGTTAACTTTCCTGCCCCCGATAAAGAGCCATGGGAAGCATTCAGATTGTCCCCCATGCAGTGGATGTGCGTGTCCAGATGTCAAGTTTCAGGTGGTCTCAACATGATAGAAGTTCTCCATTACAGCACCAGCTGCCTCGACATACACACAGTCTGTCTGCCTGTCAGCAGTCATAACCATGACAACGCGTCACCGCAGTAACTGACCTGTGGGGTTCTCGGGGGTGATGGGGGTCCAGGTCAGTCTGGTTCGGGTGAGCAGTACATCATGACTCTTCTTCCCCAGTTTGAAGATCCCACGCAGCACAACACACTCACTGACACACACAATACACTGCATTATTAATCAGACATTGAAAATACAGAGAAGGTCTTTCATAACTTGTATAATAACTCATATAAATGATATCTGTAGCAAAGTACAACAATATATTTACTTTCTTGAGATCATTCGGAGTAAATACACAAATCCTATTATTTTTTAAATCTGCAGTATCAGTCAAAAGTTTGGACTCATTGTCTCTAATGGCTTTTCTTTGATTCTATTCTATTTTTTTTTTTGCATTGTAGATTAATACTAAAGACATCAGAACTATGAAATGACATGTAGTAAGTAAAAGAAAAGAGTAAACAAAGCACAGTATTTTTTAAATTTTACATTCTTAAAAGTAGCCGCCTTTTGCTCTGATAACAGCTTTGCACACTCTTGGCATTCACTCAACCAGCTTCATGGATGCTTTTCCAACAGAGTTCCCACATATGCTGAGCACTTGTTGGCTGCTTTTCCTTCACTCTGCCGTCCAACTCAGATGTTGTGGAGGCCAGGTTGTCTGATGCAGCGCTCCATCGCCCTCCTTCTTGGTGAAATAGGCCTTACATAGCCTGGAGGTGTGTTTTGGATCATTGTCTTGTTGAAAAACAAATGATGGTCCCACTAAGCGCAAACCAGATGGGATGGTATGTCGCTGCAGTATGTTGTGGTAGCCATGCTGGTTAAGTGTGCCTTGAATTCTGAATAAATTGCCAACAGTGTCCCCAGCAAAGCACCCCCACACCCCCTCCTCCATGCTTCACGGTGGGAACCACACGCACAGATACCATCCGTTCACCTTCTGTGCATCTCACAAAGACATGGCCAAAGTACAACTTTCCACTAGTCAAATGTCCATTCCTTCTGTTTCTTAGCCCAAGCAAGCCTCCTCTTCGTATTGGTCTCCCTCAGAAGTGGTTTCTTTGTAGCAATTAAACCATGAAGGCCTGATTCATGCAGTCTCCTCTGAACAGTTGATGTTGAGATGAGTCTACAACTTGAACCCTGGGAAACATTGATGTGGACTCCAGTCTGAGGTGTCATTAATTGGTGATTTCTGAGGCTGGTAACTCTAATGAACTTATCCTCTGAGGCAGAGGTGACACTTTGTCTTCCTTTCCCGGGGTGGTCCACATGAGAGAGTTTATAGAGTTTGATGATTTTGATGGTTGTTGAAATTTTCTGGATTGACTGACCTTCATGTCTTAAAGGTCTTAAAGGGCTGACGGGCTGTTGTGTTTGGTCTCGTTGAGAAGGCAAGAGATGCCACCAATTGACTTTTGGCAAGTCACACCTGTTAACTGAAATCCATTCCAGGTGACCACCTCATGAAGCTGGTTAAGACCATGCTTATAGTGTGCAAACAGTGGCTGCTTTGAGGAATCTAAAATATGAAATATGCAGTGGTTCAACACTTTTTTGTTTACCACATATTTACATATGTTATTTTATAGTCATGATGTCTCTAGTGTTGTTGTCCAATGTAGAAAAATTAAAGAAATTAAGTGTGTGCGCTGCAGCTACTTATTGGCTGATGTATTGTATGTTTGTAGTGTTTGTTTTGTTGTTCGTCTGTATATTTTGTTTATGTGTGTATGTGAAACAGAAGACACCTGGGGACAAAAGACACATTTTCTGATTATAAAGTGAAATTAAATCAAATTATGACAATAGCTAGGTGATGATATAACTTTGGCTACCGCTGTCGCTAATTGTGATTTAGTTGTTGTGATTACTGTGACATTACTTTATAATGGGTGTAATATTAACTACATTAGGTCTTCGGTGTGCAGTGAATTGACATGATTGTACCGGCTGTGCGTTGTATTGTAAGTTACTGTATTCCTGAACTCAAGGTGTATTGACACATCTGTCATATGTAATAGAAAGACTTTGTGTGACTTAACAATGCTTTCTTGGCTAGTTTTAACAGGAGCAGTAAAGAGTAGCCACAGTGCAACTACTGTAGCCATGTCCATAGCAAAATATTCAACCACATATGCAGCTACAGCCACAGTTTCACCTATCGCAGGCAGAGCAGCTGCAGTTGTGCTCACAGCTGGTGGCTGTATACTGTTGGAGTTTAGCCTTTGAATGAAGGAATCAGGAATAAATGCATCATGTGACGTGTCACACCACCTCTTGTCTCTGGAGTATCTGCAGTGCTTCCCTAAACTTGACTGTATGGATCAGGGGGAATGTAAAAAATATTGCGAGGGAACACAAAAAACATTTCAGATTAAAGAATTCTCATTGTGCCTCTGTAAAAAACTATGGTAAAAACCATAGGTAAAAACATAACTATTGCAAGATCCATTCTTTTACTTTTAATTTGGTATGGTTTTGACCACACAGCTTTTACTTTGAAAGAGTTGTAAAACAATGTTCTTGATACTTTACCTGTAGGGAAGAATTTAAGGATCTTCTTTCACTAAACTTAAACTTAACTCTGTTCTGGTTCTGTGTAGAACTTGGACCTGAAGGAACCTCAGAAGACCCACTCACCTGTGCTCTTCCTCCTCATCTTCCTCCACCTGCTGCTGTGCTTCTTCTTCTTCTTCCCGCTTCTCCTTCTGCTTCTTCTTCTTCTTCCCGCTCCGTTTCTCTTTCTTCTTCTTCTTCGTGCTGTCTCGCTGCTCTCCCTGCAGCTCCTCTTCAGGCTCCGACATGTTTATTGACCAAACAAATAAATAAACAAACAAACAAACAGAGTCCCTCTCTGATAAACGAAGCGACAGATAAACGTGCAGTAAGCTGATCACGAACGGCAGGTTGTGGTGTATTTCCGGGGTCTCGTCGCTATGGCGACTGGCATCAGCTTTACCGCGTGGACTCACAGCTCGGGCAACGCAACAGAGCTACCAGAGTGTAATCAGCGGGCGGGCGCGCGTATATCCCTCGGATACGAGGGAGCGCGCACACAGTGTGTAAACCCAGAGGAGTTTAAAGCTGCGTCTTTACATCAGTTTGTAATCGGTTAGAGAGCATCAGTGGAGAAAGAAGTATTCACGTCATCTAAACTGAAAATGATACTTAATGTGAGCATTACTTTTCTTCAAGTAAACCTAGAAAACCTCATGTTTGTAATTTATTTTAACATTTAATTTAAAAAAAAAAACTGGAAATGAATCGCCTAATCATACTGTCTCTACAGCTGTACAGTCTTTTTTAAACCAGTTTGACTCATTATTTTATTATTTTATTCATAGAACCTGTCCTGTCTGGTCCAGTCTCTCAGGCCGCTAATTTTTCAGTGAAAATTAAAACCCACTGTAACATCAAGACAGGCTAAGTTAGCAACTAGCATTTAGCAGCCAGATATTTCCATCAGGAGTTGGTGGAGACCAAAAACAGAGCTAAAAGAGACTGAACATTGGGCATTTATTCAGGTGGATGCAAACAGAAAAAAACAGTAAACACAGCTAGAGGGAGGAGAAAAAGAGCAATCCAATAATTTTAACAAGTAATTTTAATTTGAAACAGTCTTGAAAAATGAAGGGGAGGTGTAGCAGCTCCCAGAGATGAAACTGCAAGTGGATAATGATAATGAACTGTGAAGAAAGCAACATCAGGCATTTAAGAACATTTCATGACCCACTCTCCGGCAAATTTGCAAGTTCAAAGCAGTATCCCAGTAACTATAAAAATCTAGAAACACTTTCTAGTATCTGTAAACGTGTTGAGAGGAAATGTCATTATTTCAACTTTTGATTTGCTTGATAGGTATTCCCAAATATATCTTCTACAATAGCCGTCACACACACCAGCTATAGCAGTCTTAGAGCAGAATAAAGTGAATGAAAAAGGTAGAATTGTTGAATTCAATTAGTTCCGCACCTGGTTAGTTTTCACAATCAAGAACTACTAGTTTATTTTGGTTTGTAGTAATTTATGCTAATTAATGAGTTATCAGAAGTTTTCACAGTCAAGGAGTATTAATCCCTCATGATTGGTTGGTTTTACAGTGACAACCTGTATGCGTCACCAACAGCAAAGCACTGTTAATAATACAATACTGTTGTTGTTAATGTCACAGTAAATTTGCACAGTTGTATAGCAATATCCTGTTGATAATACAGTAATAATACTGTTCAAATGAGTACAATTTCTAACTCTTAGTCTTATTATAATTTTATGTGTGTACAAATCATTATTATGATGTAGGTTTTCTGGAAGTGGACTCAGTGGAGATGAGTCCACTTTTGTCTCTGTGTAGAAACCTGGGAGAAAATTATCATGTACCATATGAACAAAAAGACAGGCAGCTATTCCTTTACAATGTGTCTGTAATCAGTTTAACTCATGATCAGGTCAGTTTCAGGTAAGTGCTAACCAGGTTCGAAGTGTCAGTACTGTTGTTATTGTTACCTGCAGGTTAAGATATCTTGAGCACTGTCATCATACTGTACATGATTTTCACAGACACTTGCCAACCAATCAGAAAGCAGGATGCGCCCTGGCTGATGAATAAATACCTTATGAGCTACAAACACGCAGTGTGTGTGTTGATGACAGATGGCTAAGATTAAGCTGCATTAATCAGTGTTATGATCAGCCAACACACTGAAATACAAAACCCTCTATCTCAAAGACTGCTGCTAATACTGCTATTAATACTGCTAATACTACTGCTGCTACTTCAGTAGCTGTCTTCTGTAATGTGAAAGGTCCACACGATGTTCAGCTTAATAATTTTAGTGTCTTGTCATTTATTTTAAAGCAGAATTTGTTTGTATTGTGACTATTTTGATATTTTTGTATAGATTTTATGTATAGTTTTTTAATAGATTCTGTTTTATTTGGATGAGTGAATCTTTATGCTGCAGTCTGAATTGCTCTCATTATTATTCCACTTTAACAGGGAGGCTAAATGGTGGGATATGGCCACCATATTGTCCCTGTTGACTTACACACTTCAACACATACACATGCACACATACACACACACACACACACACACACACACACACACACACACACACACACACACACAGCAGGACAGCAGTATGTATGGAGGGGGGCTCTCATGCATAAACGAGATCATTTTCATAAATTAAAGTCTTGCCTGCAGAACGAACATCTGTGCCCTTCACACACACAACACCACAAAGATAGCACAACAACACACCCATCGATACACACACACTACACACACACACACACACACAAATCCTGGTTTTGTCCTTCAGTCGGTGTGATAATGCTGTTAACATGTTAACAGGGTTTTCTCTGTAAGGAGATATGTGTTTAGTATCATACTTGGAACCTAAAATCCACTTAAAATAATGCTTTTGTCACATAGAAACCTTGTATCTCCAAAACGTCAACCTCTCAAAAAGGTTTTCAGTCTTGTTATTTTTAAGGATATCTGCATCTATCTTAAAGTGAGAAGACACTGCAATTTTATTAATCTTATACGCTCTGTTATTTCATACGATATGTTATAATGACCCTGTCTGTACAGCAAAAGACTATGGCTTAGTCAACCAGGCACAATGTGGGTGTGAGTGTAAACATGTAGCCCTTGAGTTGTTTTGTCCATTGAAAATTCCAGTAAGGTTTGATTAAAAGAGGACTGCCCTGTCCTAAAAAAAGAGATTGGTAGTATTACTTTGTCAAATTGCACATCTAACCATCTAACGGCAAGATTGTTGATTGTTTGAGCAATTAATCCGCTGACATGGTGGAAATTCATCCTGGTTCTGAAAAGTGTGGATCAACAAATTCAGGCTTGATCTTTACACTGTCTGCATTAAACATTAAGCTGCTCCTGGAGATAAAGGGATTTTATGTGACACTGAGGACATATTGAGTTTATTGGCTGAGTTTTTATGATCTCAGTGTTTTATGTATAAATGTGTTTTAGACATTATAAGTACTGTTCAATTATCTTTTAAAGAAACTGATGGTTACCTCTGTGACTTGAATGCATGCTAATACATGAGCGGCACAAACTGATGATAGCTTGAAAGATACAACCAGAGTGAACTTGACTAAACTGAGGTGTTTTGTTGTCTTGTTTTGTTGCTGATAAAAAGAGTCTCTCAAATGAATCACATTGAATTCCTTTTAATAAAAGGCCTTTATAAACATCTATCTTATAAAATATGAACAAGAGTCACATGAAATGTTAACAGAACGCTACAGGAACGTTATAAAAAGCATAAAGTAAAAACCACATGAACAACATGAACACTCCTGGCCCATTCCCGGCCCACTCCCGGCTTGGAAACCAGCCTAACACCAGCCCAGCATCGCCTCACTGACACACTGACCCAAAAATAGAGAAATCTTTATTCTTTCAACATTTGGAATCATCAACTGAGCATTGCTCAGGTTTTAACAAAATTGCATAGTTTCTTCCAGATTATTGCTTATTGATTATTGATTATTTTTAAGTGATAATATGGATAACAATGAGACATTCAGAAAGCGTCTCCTCAGAATGAAGCGCTACAAAGATTACATCAACAACGTGATATTATCGCCAACACCACCGTCCTCATGACCAGAGTCGTAGAGCCTGACGCAGACAGAAAGAAGAAAGAAGGACAGAAAGAAAGATATATAATGGTCTGTCTGTCTGTCTGTCTCTGTCTCCATCAGTCTCTTAGTCCATCATCCTCCTCTTCCTCAGGAGTCGTGGAAGATGGCGTTCAGCTGGGCGTTCATCAGTCGCTCGTGGTGTGAGTGTCCGTCAAAGCCCATCAACCCGTCCACTTGCAGCTCCCCACACCGCGGGTTGGACCCCCCGCCGCCGTAGATGGCAGCGTGTCCCCCAGCTCCTCCTCCTCCATAGTGCACGCTGAAGGAGAAGCTCTTGTCGTAGTCGGCGGCTGTGACGGCCTCGTGCTTGAAGGACGAGGAGAAGTTTCCGTTGATGCTGAGTGGTGGGCTGAGGGGCGGATCAAAAGCTGGGCCGTCTGACACCAGGACGCCATCAAAGAAGGGCTCCAGAGGGCCGTATGGCTGACCTTTGACCTGGTGGAAGATGTGGGAGGGCTCCATGGTGCCATAGGGCGGGCTGGGCAGGCCGGCCGTCAGCCCGGGGCTCTGGTAGGAGAAGTGTCCAGGATAGGCAGCAGGTCCGGCAGGGGGAAGATGAGCCGGCAGGTCAGGTGTCTGCTCCGGCAGGAAAGTCCGAGGGTTCAGCTGCAGGCAGCCCGCCACCAGGTTAGTGGTTGGCTGAGACAGACCTGAGAACAGAGACAATAACCAGTCAGTACTTATCAATACATGTTAATATCAGTGCCTGTTACTACATATTTATACATGTAACGTCAATACATGTTACTTTGTGTTAATGCATATCCATAAGTGTCAGTGCTTCTTAATACTTATCAATCAGTATGAATAGCATTTAAGTTATACTAATATATTTTAATAGCTTATAATAACTGCCAGTGCTTGTTAATAAACATTATCAATATTAATAAATATCAATACCTATTACTAAATGTAATATCATAACCTTGTTAGTCAATAGGTGTCCATAGCATGTTAATAAATATCAATGCCTGCTAATTAATCTTAATATCATTAATTACCTATTACTAAATGTGAATATATTTTGATACTTAATAAATGCCATTACGTGTTAATAAATGTTAATAAATATTAGTATTTGTTAATACCTACTAATAAATGTTCATAATAATTAATTCCTCAATACCTTTAATTAAGCATCAATAAGAGTTAACATCTGCTAATAAACAAAAAGTGTTTACTCCTAATACTACCTGTTACTAAATAATAATATTTGTTAATTAACATTAATTCTATTTTAATAAATTAAAAGTAAATCCCTTTGTGATATTTATTACAATGATGGACTCAAGTCCGTTATTTTCTCATATCAGGATGTATCGCAGTTTCAGTTTCCTGACCTCTGTGAAATGGAGCTACCAAGTATGAAAAACAAAATCCTGATCCAACGAATGGAAAGTGGAAAAAGAAAATAGTCTGTTTTTCTGAAATATGGTTCCCAAGCCTGGTCAAAATACCATGAAATAAGCAAAAGACGACTTTAAATCCTTTGATAAAAACACCTTTCAGTTCCATCAACAAAACTATGAGATCACTCCCATCAACAGCCCTGACAGCAACATATCTCATTTTCTATGTTTTAAACTGCAGTTTAAAACATAGAGTTTTGCTCATAATAACGTCCATTCCACTAAATTACTCAGCTGTGACATCACAAAGTATATTTCATAGCTTTATTGAACAAAAATATCTGATCATCATATTGTGTAAAATTTTATTCAGTCAATGGATAAAACTTTATAATCATTCTAAAAATACATATTTAACCTTTTTTCATTAAAATATTTTGAATTAGCTTCCCTTTTTTCAGCCATCCTGAAGTGTTGGTTGGTCAATCCACCACTTTGGTCCAGACCGAAATATATCAACAATTATTGGATGGATTTTTGTGAAATGGTTCAGACATTCATACTCATTTTAACGCCCCAATCACTGGGGCTGGAGGGCGCTGTTGGGTTTAAATGACATTTCAATGTAAAAAAAACCTTCACTTGTTCAGGCCACTTGCTCATAACTTTCCCTTCATGTTTATTCCCAACAACCTGACCTTTGGCTCCAGACTGTCCGCTGCTTTTTTTATCAGATACTGACCTTTGCAGAGCGCCTGGACGAAGCTCATGAGGTCAGGCGCCTTGCCGGAGCGCAGGATCTCGCTCAGAGCCCAGATGTAGTTCTTGGCCAGGCGGAGTGTCTCAATCTTGGACAGTTTCTGGGTTTTGGAGTAACAGGGCACGACTTTCCGCAGACTCTCCAGAGCATCGTTCAGCCCGTGCATGCGATTCCTTTCCCGGGCGTTAGCTTTCATCCGACGGATTTTAAACCTACAGAAAATCAGTGGATTGATCGTTAGCGTGTTTATCAATCATCATATTTGTAAAATCCTGGTAGTAATAATTTTCATTCAAATCACTTTGCAGGTAAACAGTTGTCTGCAACCATGAGTAGTTAGCACATTAGCTTAAATATTAGCTTACAGCATTTTGGCAACTGTCACAGCCTAAAGTATATGTGGATTGATGCAGTTACACACATAAGGCAGGAAAAAATATACTTGAAGTATAAGAAGACGCTTTCGGTGAAGTTGACAAAACAATCACTGCAGCTGGTAAAGCTTACTGCTGTGAGAGCATGATAACATGCTCTCACAGCAGTTTCTAACATGCAATAGCTATGTTTCAATCAAATTCTCTTCTCCCATCTTGATTATGAATTAATCAAACTGTAAATGTGTTGGTCCCAGTGGGAATTTGCCCCCTGGTCCCCACAGTGATGTGATCTATTACTCTGCTTTTATTGTGCGTGTCCTGGAAGCTGCTGTTTGACAAATTGTTTGAAGTTATGATGGTTTTAGAAAACACCTCTCAGCTTAAACCTGCAATAACTGATTTATTTTTTGGCCACATGGGGCAGCAGAAAGACATTGTGAACACAACATTGACATATTATCACCTTTTAAACTTATGCTGAACAGTTGCTTATTTTACTTGAGTCATGTTTAAGAGTCATGTTTCTGGCTACCTGATGAATTCAAGTCTAGTATTCAATCTCTTGTAGCGCTGTGTTTGGTCTCTACCGACTCCTAAAGGAAACAATATGTTCACCAGCTAGCTGCTAACTTGTGTTTTGCTGAAAACAGGTGGCTGCTGCAGCCGGAAATTACACTTTTAGAGCAATGAGAATGAACAGATCGTCTAGTCCCATTTTAAAATGTTCTCAGATCCACAATAAAACAACAGTTTTTAGATCATAGCCTTCAAAATTTGATGATTCTGTTTTTGTATTTCCAAGAAATAACAATCAGTTAGCTCCCACACCGAGTAAAATTTTATTCCAGTTGTCCTTCTAAAGAGATGGTGATGTTAGTCTATTCAGCTCTCAGATTTTCATCATATTTATCACAATCCTGCTCCTCAGAGGATGCACCCTTTACATCTTAATGGCTTTTCCTGTGGTGCCACCCTCAAAACAAACTTTACATTTTTTGCACTTTAGCTTTACAATACAGAACAAGAAGAGAAACAAGACCGTCTTCTTCACCTCTGCATTCGCGCCTTCGTCATCTTCTTCTTCTTCGGCCCTCGCCTCTTGGGTTTGTTCTCGCCATCTTCCTCCTCCTCCTCCTCCTCCTCTTCCTCGTCGTCGTCGTCGTCGTCATCATCCTCCAAATGGTGGAGGTGATCCTCCTCCTCCTCCTCTCCTCCTCCTCCCCTCTCTGGTTCTCCTCCTGTGGGGCTGCGAAGCTCCTGCTGCTCCTCCGACTCCACTGACGCCTGCTCGTCCCGCACAGACCTGGTCATGATGCTGATTCTCTGAAAAACAGAAGAAATATGTTCATGAGAAAACAAGAAAACGCTCCAGCAGAGAGCTCATTATCACAGAGAGTTTATGAAGACAAGAATAAACCTGTCTATTAGAGCCATGCGTATTATTAAATAAATGTCTCATTTGCTAATTTTTCATATTTTTAAGAACAGGTTGAATTTATTTTCGTATAAATATATATTATATTCATATCATACCTCACAAGACGACGGTATAAGTTCTACACATTAAATTAGATTTTTGTCAAATAACAATAAATAATCACCAACTCCAAACTCGTTTTTGCTTTTTGAGATTAAAGCTGTTTTTATTGCTCTTGATTTTACAGTATAAGGATTTTGAAAGATCAGCAGGGTTGAGTCCACACAGTTATATTTATTACAAATTCCGCACATAGTTTTTTCAAGTTTATAGCCGATTTTTTTTTTTAGTTTAGTGATTAACAGTGTTTTCTTCTTTTCCAATCTCCTGTGTTGATCATGCTGAACACAATGTCCTTAACGGGATAAAAGGGGATAAAGAAAGTTGTATAGAAGTGAACTGAATTATGAAAAGTTTTATTCCCATGAGACCAGAATATTTGCTTTATTTCTTTGTGTTGAACAGAATCAGCAGGTGTGTGTGGACGGATGATGAATGGAGGCTCAAACCATTATTTTCTTTCAAATAAAATACGGAAGAAACACAATAAAATCATCTAGAGATGCTGACGCTCTTTACATGTCTGAATTACAAAGAAAGAAAATTCAGTGTGAAAATGTAGCCTATTGAAAAACAGGTTTTTGAAATGTGTCGGTTTTTAAAATCCAATCAACGTGACTGGCGCTTATTCTGATTTATGAATTATAAACAAAATCTCTAATAATGATTTCTAATCTGAACTCATGCGGAACTTTAAATTTACAGAAAATGTATTAAGTCGCTTCAAGTGTGATTCCGCTTTTGTGAATGTGCGGGACAAATCAAATATCCGTAATTTTTATCAATCTGTTGCGGACGCAGACCGTGAAATAATAAAAGGTTACTGTCAAAATGAAGCTGCAACTATGGTAAGAAAAAAAAAAACATCCCACAGAGTCAAAATTTATCTATATAGGTCAAATCACAAATCCCCCGATTGAGTCTGTACTGTCTGTATCAAACTACACGTGACATTTAGTTTGATATTAAACTGTTGGAAAAATTGAGAATTTCAAGCCAAACAGACTCAGATTGTCCGGACAGAAAAGGAATCAGCTTTTTGTTCAGTTTAGTTATTGATCAGTTATTCCAATCTGCATCTGCTTAGTTAAATTCAACATTTTAATGTATTCACACATATATGTATATATACACATACCTGTATGTAACATAAAACGTCTCTGACGATATTTTCTTTACCTGCACAGAATATATATAAACTGGAGCAAAATGTTTAATTAAGCTACACAATTTAACGCAACGATGAATTTTAGTTTAGGCTGTTCAAACTAGTAGACTGGAGTCAGAAGTCTTTATAAAGAATAAGAATAAGAATAAGAATAATTGACCCTATGCTGACGAATCAAATCCGCTTTTCATCCATCCCCGTTTCCCGCTGACTGGTCCCGTTAATGTAACAGACCGACAGACAGGTGGATCTGAGACAGGTGGAGGTGAGCGGAGGTACAGGACGAATATAAATTTAAAAAAATGAAACAAACAACATCAGCAATTACTAGATAAATAATAGCCGATTTTAGAATAAATAAATTCCAGGGAAGAAGACGAACGTTTTTAATGAAAAATGTCTGCAGGTAAACGGCTGAGGGCAGGCTGAGGGTTGAATATTTAATTATAAACTTTAAGAAATACTAATAACATAATAATAATAATAACAATAAAAACTGAAAACTAAATAAAAAGGTTAATTAACTTTTTAACAGAGAGATTCTTGGTTTAATTTTGAGCAAGCTGATTCAGTTTGATACAGATGAGACAGATTAATATTCATTAGGTATAAATGATCAGATTTATCATCCTGCAGGTCACATTACACTGAGATCTGAGGAACCGATCAGAGGAGGAATTCATAAATCAGATATTGGATATTTATCTGTTCAAAAACCTACCTGTTGTTAAAGATCCTCTGTCCGTTAGATCGCACGCATCCCGTGGGCTCTGTGTGCGTGTCCGTGCGTGACTGTGCGTGACTTGCTCTGAGCTTTCTGTGATGTGTTTGTGGGATGATGCCGCTTTTATACCCAGCACATACACACACACACGGGGGGGGTAATTAGCATATCGGGGCCCCGCCCTCCCGGCACGCGCCATATGGTGCATACGTCATTAAAACGGCCCCGGGGATCACGTGACAAATCTTCCATTTGTATGAGCCAAAGACTCTCTCTCTCTCTCTCTCTCTCTCTCTCTCTCTCTCCATCTCTCTCTTTGTGAAGAAAGTTGACCATCTGTCCACATACGGACGCATGCGTAATGTGTGTTGGTGTGTGCTGTATGTTATTATTGTATGACATTTAGAGAAAATGTGTGCACAGGTTTATCATTACTGTTGTTGAAGAGGATGAAGATATAATAATGATGATGATGATGATGATGTTTGTGTTCGATCAGAAAATTAAGAAATGAACTTGTACTTCAGGACTGAACTGACAGGGGCCCCATCCCGGCCCCTGGAGGCATGGATGGTCCCACAGAGAGAGGAACATGAAGAGACTGATCTCATGTGTGTGTGTGGTGTGTGTGTGTGTGTGTGTGTGTGTGTGTGTGTGTGTGTGTGTGTGTGTGTGTGTGTGTGTGTGTGTGTGTGTGTTTGCTGCAGGTGCAGTTGTATCACAAACTTCTGTTCAGCAATTGCAAACCATGTGAGTGTGACAAAACGTTGTGTGATTTAACAGCTACCCCGACAACAGTGGTGCTCTATGGTGCAGAAGAAGAATCTATGTCAGGCTTTGGATTCACACACAGCACTCGGTTGTGGGACACTTGTGACGCTGACATGTGCATTGTGATTTTCACTGACGAACAACTACTGTCCGCTCCTTCTCGACCTTTGCCAACCCTGTTGTTGCCAGGAGGAGGGACTCCATCATCCCCAACATTAGATTGACATAGACGCTGACCTCTTAATAATTATTGACCACTCTCCAACCGTCTATTGTTTTCTAAAGTACTAGGAAGAGTTGTGTCTCAGAAGCTTTCAACAGACATATCCAACAATTATCTGTTTGACTTATTTCAATCTGCTTTCAGGGCCTGTTGTCTCTGGCCTGACTCTCATGTGGTTAAAGTTTTTACTTATCTGAAAGAACACAGTGTGTTTCCTACAATAATTCTACAATATTTTCTGAAGTGAAATATGGAGTACCCCAGGGCTCCGTTCTTGGCTTTATATTTCAACTCTAGCTCAAATTAAATGCACTGATGGAATTCATTTCCACTGCTATGCTGATGATACTCAGTTGTAAGATAGTGTTTGAAAAGGTCTACCAGCTGCATTCATTCTCTGTCCTACTATTATTACAGACATGTCTGAGCGACTTGCTCATGGACTTCTTCTGTTGAGACTTCTGATCCAAGGCTGGATTTTTAGTTATTGGCACAGTTACAAATGTCAGTGGCCTTTTGAATGAGGTTTTCTCACGTCTGGAACAAAACTTGGAAGTTCTGATTTTACTTTAGCTGTCTATATTTAAACAATACCACATCTCCCACGGCTCTATGACAGTCAGCTTTTCACCCCGCCTTGGAGTGTTGCTGTTCATAAGATCTATTACACCTTTTCCTTACAACATGGTTGAACAACTAGCAAATGAATTAGCTTGATAGCATAACCTTAGTCTTGGTTAATCATTAAGCTAGCAGCTAGCCTGTTAGTTACGTTTACTAAATGTTTAGAAAAAGTCAGTGGATAGTGGGTGTGGCTTATCTAGGGAGTGGGAGGGGCTTATCTCAGCAGTCCACATCCTATGAGGATAATTCCAAATTTCTGCCCTCTGGACTTGGTGGCTGAGCTGTGGTGAACTTTTGTCAATAACAAACTCTCAACTGAGGATCTTCCCATCATACATGGACAAAAAGTAACTGTATTAATAATAATATTATAATAATAATTATAATGATATTGATAGTTTATATTCTCATTTCATCACTACACAGCAAAATAAAAGCAGCAGCAGAGAAGAGAGGAAGTTGTTTGGCTGCAGTTAGCGTATGACAGTAAAATGTTTGTGATAAAACGCAGTTCAATTTCCTACTTTGTGGACTGCTGCTGTTAGCCCGCTAGCCATGCCAGCTCCCACAGGTTATGGTTACAACATTACTTCCTGTCCCCTCCTACTTTCGGGCTCACCTTGTGAGTGAATTTCGCCAGGTTGATTTTGGTGTGACTGCACCACGGTTGGCTGCATCAGCTCTGATCGACAGGAAAGAAGCCATGGACTTTGGACCTTTCTCCAGTGAAGAGGTCACCATGGTGACAATGAACCAGTTGCTAGGAGGTTACCAGGCAACTTTAGAGGACCTGTGTTTCTGTCCATCAGTGTGGATCCCATGACAGCTAATGGTTAACGCAAAATCAATCTCTCTGCTGTTCAGGTCAGGATTAATGAATATAAAACAGAGGAGTGTATCAGATCAAGTCATGAAGGAAATACACTTTATTAAAAACAAGTAACAAGTTTAAAGTTCTTGACAATTTCTAGAATAGAAACACATATTCATGTACCAGGTCAATTCACAGTGTCCCTGCTGTTTTGTCCTTAGCAGTGTGATGTACACCGGGTTTTCAGGGCTTTTTCACAGGAAATGGGTTGTAAATAAAATCATAAAACCCTACAGAGCTGTAAAGAGACAGTATTATTTTAACTCTCTGTTTTTTGATTAAATTAAATTTTGGATTGGAATTTCAATGCTAATTTAACAGTTTTAAGATGTTCATACGTAGGATTGAAGCTATTTCATGTTCTGTGTTGTACATTGTAAGTTTTAGATGTTTTTTATAGACTATATATTCTACTATAGTTCTACATTAAAGGTTACAGTTGTTGTAGTGTGAATTAAATGTAATGCAGTCAATAACAGTAACTGTACTGTTTTTCACTAGACAGCATGGTTAAAACTATTGTAAATGAAACAGCAATATGGTTTCAGTCCAACCAAAGCTATAAGTGAAGGAGGCCGACATTTACAATTTCAAGTGATCAACACATTCAGAAATAATGTGATTCCACAAATGTTTCAAACGGAGACAGAAACGAAGAAGAGTTTGCAGTGTAGCAACTTGATGATGAATAAGAATTATTATTCTATACCGCAGGCTGTGTGTGTATGTGTGTGTGTGTGTGTGTGTGTGTGTGTTTGTGTGTGTGTGTGAAGAGAAGGTCAGATTACCCTATTCATACAAAGAACTCAGTATCCAATGAAAACTCAACACACACACACACACTGTTTATACAGTAGCCTCCACTCATGGGTGTCCAGAGGAGAAGTTAAAATGTTGACAAAAACATTGGTAAACACTTATATCTACTTACAACTACATCATAATGTGTTATAAACCATGTATTTAATATTCATATGATGTATAAAATGCCATATAGGGGATTTAAAGTGAAAACATACACAAACAGAAAACAAAACAAGACACAACACAACAATGCAAAACAACAAATAACACAATGGTTGAAAGAGAGACACTGTCTTAAGAAGAAAGATCAGAGAAGTGTTAAAACAGTGAGAAAACATAACATATAGACATGAAAGCTTTTTTTCTTTTTTCTTCCTTTTTAAAACAAACAAAAACAAATAAACAAAAAAAACCCCACAACAACAACAAAAAACAGCATAGCACTTATTTATTTATTTATTCGTTTATTTATTTAATTATTAATTTCTTTTGCAAGAGTTCACAGTCAATCCATAACATTTAATTTTATCAACTTTCTGGAATAGACAAAATAAAGTTTTCTTTAACTAATTTGAACAAACCTTTAAAAGCATCAGAGAACATCAGTGTAATAACTGGAGGTTAGTTGTTTCAGTGTTGGTACCTGTACTGGAAGACTAAATCAGCTGAGGTTGAGAGTGATAGCAGCCGCCAGCCCTTAGTTTAATGGTGTTTGGTTTCCATCTGATGGTTAAATATAGGTACTGCAGGTAAAATCAAAAATCACCCTACACATTCTCTTTCTTTCTTTCTTTCTTTCTTTCTTTCTTTCTTTCTTTCTTTCTTTCTTTCTTTCTTTCTTTAACGATTCAGGTATATCTTCCATTGTGTAAACATGACCACTCTTTGCCTTTGAAACAGCACCATTTCTCCTATGCACACTTTCACACAGTTTCTAATAGTGAGGGGAATATTAGAAGAAAGTGCTGAGAGGGACCGTCAAACCATTGTGTGTCACAACAGTACTAAAGTCTCTCATGTTACTGCAGATGTCAGACAAGTTGAGTTCCTTAAGGTGTCACTTACAGTCATTTCAAGCAGTCATTTAAGGCACTGACAGGATTTACATCACTCATATGTTATTAGTGAATAAGTTATTAATTATTATTTTGGTTATTTATTTATCTGTTCATCTATAACATGGAGATAAACTGTTACATACAGATAGGGGATGCAACAAATGTAATGTATATATATAATAGAGGTATATTATATTGTATTGTATTGTGCATTTAAGGTTCAAAGACAGGAGGACTTTTGTCAGGGTATGATGAAGGTCTAAAAAATGGTGATAGAAAAAAATGTATAAATGTGTAAAATAATGTAGAGGAAGCTTTACAGAGTATTGACAGCATGTAGAGAAAATAGGGCTAAAATATGCTGAGATTTTTTTTTTAATGCAGACCAACCTAATAACCACTTCACATGCATTTGTTTACGTGCTGGTTCAGACAGTGGATGGGTTCTGATACTGTCCCCATAACTATTATCATCGGTAACTATCTTGCATTGCTGTGGCCTAAATTGTTTTCTTGTATACGACTGTGTCGTGTGCACACCCTCAGCCCGGCAGGTGTCGCTGTTCCTCCGCCGCAGGCCGCTGAGGACACGCCTCCCCTCCGCCTCCTCTCCGTCCACGCTGCCGCCGCCGCCGCTGCCGCTGCTGCTGCTGCTGCGGGTGATTTCAGGAAGCGGAAGCAGGAATGTTGGAGTGTTTTTAGAAAACTTTGGACAAGTTGGATAGTTTGGGAGCTGAGATACAAACTGCGGAGAAACATGACGGTGAGTCGCACTGACCGCTCGCGGTACTGCTAATGATACGGCTGGTTGTACCGCTGCAGGTGATAGTCCTGCTGCTGGTGGTGTTTGGAGTTGTAGAGAGTTTTACTACGACCGCTGTCAGTGCTCTCCTGCGTGTCAAACAGCAGGAACAGCTAAACAGGATAAACAAGACAGTGTGAGCTCAGAGAGAAATGGAGCTATTCATGTAACACGATAGTGTAAAAGGGCTCGTTTTACTTTATATCAGGAATCAAAATCAAAGCGCTATTGAATGATGTTTATACAGCGGATATTTAAAGATTCAGATGTGGCTTCATTACTATGTGTGCGTGTGTGTGTGGTGGAAGAAGTGCTCAGATGTTTTACTGAAGTAGGCCTAAATGTAGCAATACAGCGGTGTAGAAACACAATTCCAAGTAAATATTCTGCATCAAATTAGACTTAAAGTACCAAAAGTAAAAGCCACTCTTTGTCCTGAATTCTCATTTCAGAACACCTCATATTATTTTACTGAATTATAATTAATGATGCATTAATGTGTAAATCATTTGGTGGGAATAATTTTAATTACTCACTCAATAACTTTATCTACTGTTGAGTAGTGTACTTATAATAATACATCACAATGTGTCTTTTTGTCATTGTGACCATATTTTGTGTTCATAATCTGAATCTACAAAGTAAATCGTAACTAAAGCTTTAAAATAAATGTAGTGAAGTAAAATACAATTTTCCTCTGAACTGTCGTGTAGTAGAAGTATTAAGTAAAATTAAATTCTCAAGTATAGTAAAAGTACTTCAAAACTGTACTGAAGTACAGTGCTTAAATGTACTTAGTTACTCTCCACCACTGGTGTCTGTGTGCGTGTGTGTGTGCGTGTGTGTGTGTGTGTGTGTGTGTGTGTGTGTTTGTATATCTATCTTACAGAAACTTGTTGTGTGTTGACAAACAAGCTGTTTGGCTCTTTAGAAAGAGGAAACATTCAGTTGCTTCATCAGAAACAGTGAAGCTGAAACTTAAGTACATTTACTCAGGTTCAGTGCTTAAGTACAGTTTAGAGGTACTTGTACTTGAATATTTAATTCTACTTCTATTCCACTCAAAATCAGAGGGAAATATATTGTTCTTTTTACTGCACTACATTTATTTAACAGCAGTAGTAACTGGGTCAAGTTACAAAGGCTATGATGAGCTTACAAAATACAGTGCAATGCCACAGTATATTGTTTAATTGACCCACCAGCTTAAAGATTAAGGTTAGTTCAGTTTACATCAGCAACAGCATAAAATGCTCCTTACACATTGTTACTATCGCACCTTTGCCATACTGGATAAAAAGGTTAATAACCAATGGGTTATTTTGACTCATTTAAAAAAAAACAAAAAAAACAATATTACTGTTGGGTTATTTTAACCCAAATAAAATATGATTTTAGTGCTAAGACAAAATAACCCCTTGTCTTGGATTTGATTGGTGGCCCAATGGTTTTCTACCCATGGGTGCAGGGTAAAGTTAACTCACTATTGCATCTGTACTGATGTGTGATGAGTACCTTTACTTTTAATACTGTGAGTACATTTTACTGCTAATACTTACGCATTTTTAAATAAGTAACATTTGAATGGATGTCTTTTACTTGTAATGCAGTATTTGTACACAGTAATATTGCTTTACTTAAGTAAAGGGTCTGAGTACTTCTTCCACCACTACTGTACTTCTACTTCAGTACATTTCAGAGGGAAATATTACTAGTACTATAGTATTATAGTATTTTAGCATTGTGAGATGAAACTGCCCGTAATTAAGGTTGTTAAATATTTTCAATCCGACCAACTACAATATTAAAAGTACTGCTGATAGTACTTTTAATGCATCAGTAACAATGAAACAAAAGTACATTTTGTTCCTAATACTTCTGAATTTGTAGTTTTTGAATGCAGGACTTCTACTTGAAATGGAGCATAATGCGGTTATATTTTGATACTTTTACTTGAGTAACCAATTTAAATACTTTCTCTACCACTGCATCTGGATGTTTTCTAGATATTTTTCAATGTTATCTGTGTCGTTCAAACACTCAGCCACCTGACGGCTTTCACTTCACCCCTGTGTGACTTATAATGCACTTGTACCCAACCTTTTTTTGGCTTGTAGGGTTGTGACTAATGTCTATTTTCATTATTGATTATTCTGCCCATTACTTAGCAGTTAATACCAAAAGTGAAACAAGAACGCTCTTGTTATTGCACCACATTGTAAAGATACTCCAATTACAATTAAAAGTCTTGCATGTAATGTACCTGACGGATCAGAAGTAAAAATATGTATATCAGGTGATTATTACTGATGCATAAATGTGTTAGTGTGATTTTATTGTTGTAGCTGATTATGAAACACTTAATATACTGTTGGGCAGTTTGATGCTCATATGAACGCTGAAACAGCTTCTTCTTTCTTTAACCATTCTGCGAACATGTTGCTGGCAGTGTTGTATTAATATTCTTGAATTGTTTCTGGTTCCTGCGGAGCTGCAACTAATTATTATTTGATTATTTTCACTTTCGATTAATCTGTTGATTATTCTCTTGATCGATCAATTAATTGTTTAGTCAATAAAATATCAGAAAACAATAGAAAATGGCAACTGTAATTTCCCAGAGTGCAAGCTTTTCAAATTGCTGGAATAATTGAATGAACTCAAATATATTCAATTTACTATCATATGTGACAAAGAAAAGCACCAAATCATCACATTTTTGGAAGCTTTCAACTAGAGAATATCTGGGAAATTATTGAAATGATTTATTGATTATCAAGATAATGGTTTATGGTTTGACTGATCAATTTGACCAGTCTTTTTAGCTTTAATACTGACATAGTTAAGTTTGTTTTGGGCTGAGACACGAGTCCTGTGAGTGTATATAGCATATGATATACAGTATATACTGCTACACTACACTATACTTCTATAATAGGGCTATATTATTAGATAATTATTAGTTATGCATTAATATTTAACAGATCAACTAACTGACTAACCATTAAGCTACATTTTTACACACTAGTAGTTAAGTTTTTTTAACAGTGCATCATATTTTAGTTCTTCATATGTTTTGTATGAAGAATCTTGATTTGTAAAGCAACTAAAGTTAAATAGAATTAAAGCAGTGGAGAAAAAAAGTACAGTATTTTGTGGAGCAGAAACATAAACTGCCACAAATAAGTGGAGCCTTTGTTCAGCTTCTCTCTGATCCTCTAGCGTGTCATCCCGCAGTTTGCTGTAACAATGACGTAAAAGTGATGTAAACAGACTCTGTGTCCCACTTTCACACTGCTCTTCAACTGTGTTTGCCGTGATCTCTGTCAGCGATGAGAGGCTTCGAGTGTTGGAGCAGCTGGAGTGTTTGCTGTGTTCAGGCTGCAGGAAATCGTCTGTAACAGTGTGATTTCATTCATACAGTCGCGAACTGTGAGTCTGGTTTCTGTCAGAGCCGGCAGGTTAACTTTCCGACAGGCTGGGTATTCATACAGTCAGTGGGTCATCCTCTCTCAGGGACATTCAGTTTACAATGATATTAAACAGAGAAAAAAGACATTTTTTTTTACAACAGACATTTTTTAATACTTCATTGCAAGAGTCCATAAAACAGATTTATACTTGCTTACATAATGTAGAGCTGCAATGATCAGTCTATGAATCAATCAACAGAAAATCAATGTGTAAAATTTTTGAAAATCGAATAATTGTTTTACTCATTTTAAAGTAGATTAACTGATTTATATAGTACAGTAAAAATAAAATGATTATAATGTCCGTCTACAGAGAAGACACTAAAATAACTTATCATTAGTCCATCACTTTAACAGTGAACTGATCACACGACTGCACCTAACGATTATTTTCCTTAATGCTTTATCTGCCAGTTATTTTTTTAATTAATCCAGTCTTTGTAAACTCAACAATTATCTAAAGTCACGAAAGTCTTGTGTTAGACCAAAAGTCCAAATACCCCAATATATTTAGTTTCCAATGAAACATGACAAAGAAAAGCTGGAATTTTTCACTATTGTTGCTTGAAAAACAGATGAAACTATGAGTTGATTATCAAAATAGCTGCAGATTATCTTTCTAATCTAATTGGCTTTCGGCTCTGGTTACTTCTCAGGGCTGAATCATAAACAGAAGTTTGTTTATACCCTTCGCACCTTATCTTCTCCAATAGTTTGACTTAACTGATATTGATTTGTTATGCTTGTATCTTTGGCTTTTCTTGAGTGCTTCCTGCAGTGTGTAGAATTCGTTATTTTATTGTATTGCTTGACATATATACACCGATCAGCCACAACATTAAAACCAGTTCATGGAAAGAACTGCCTGCAGAGCTCAGAGAGAGGATTGTTTTGAGGCACTGATCTGGGAAAGGCTACAAAACATTTCTGCACAGAGCACAGTGACCTCCATAATTCTTAAATACAAGACGTTTGGAACAACCAGCACTCTTCTTGGAGCTGGCCGCCCGGCCAAACTAAGCAATCGGAGGAGAAGTGCTTTGGCAAGAGAGGTGACTAAGAACCCGATGGTCACTCTGGCTGAGCTCCAGAGATCCTTTGTGGAGATGAGAGAAACTTCCAGAAGGAGAACCATCACTGCAGCACTCACATAGCAGAGTGTCCAGATGAAGCCTCTCCTCAGTAAAACACATGAAAGCTGCTTGGAGTTTGCAAAAAGCACCTAAAGGACTGAACAAACAAGATTCGCTGCTCTGATGAAACCGAGCGTCATGTCTGGCAGAAACCACGCACCGCTCACCACCTGCCCAGTACCATCCCAACAGTGAAGCATGGTGGTGGCAGCATCATGTGTAGTGGTGTTTTTCAGCAGCAGGGGCAGGGTGGCTGGTCAGGGTTGAGTGAAAGCTGAACAGAGCAAAGTACATCGAGATCCTTGATGAAAACCTGGTTCAGCACACAGCACTATATAAACATATTTAAAACATAGTCTAAGGTTAGCGAAATTATTATTTGAATAGGAAATATTTGGGTAGACATTGCATGCCAACTTTTAGTACTTTTTAGAAAAATTTTGATACTCTGTGCTACAGGCATAACACAGAGTAACCAGATGTTCAATACCCAGATGTTTTTTTTCACCATTTAATCCTTTAACGACACTACACGCTCTTTATAGCCTCCTTTTAAGTCTGCAGGAGCTGAGTGGTTGATATTTAGAGACAGATAACATAAGAGGGCTGCGATGAGGGTGAAAACCAGCTGACCAGCTCATCACTACCCCTGATGTTTTCCCTCATGTGCATCGAAGACAGCTGCAGAAGACTCACTCCCTGCTCATAGTCTGCGTATTTTGTTGTTTTCTGACATTCCAGTTTGTTTTGCATTTACATGAGTAATCTATAAATAACCCTATCCCTCCCTCACTCCCCCATCTCTCTCTCTCACGGACAGGAAGTTGTTCTGTTTTTCATTCTAAACACTTGTTTCCTGTTTCACACGTTCTCATTTGGATTTCCTCTCCATCCTTTTCTCCTCTGTTCAGTGGCCCCATATGTATTATTTTATATTTACCTTGGTGCTTTAGTTTTTTTCTTTTCATCTCCTCATTTTCTCTTCTGGCTTTTGTTACTGTTCATATATTCACATGGAGTTTTATTTCAGTAAATGACTTTGTGACTGTGTCCCTGACCAGCTGGCTGAGAGTCTGAGCGGAGAGAGTTAGTGCCAAAAGAAATTGAAAGGCTGCTACTAACATTTAAACAGTGAACCTATTGATTATGTTTGCAATTAACCCATTAATACTTTGGTGTATAAAATGTCAGGAAAAGGAGAGAAATTCCCATCACATCTTCTCAGAGTCCAAGGTGACGTCTTCAAACGTCTTGTTTTGTTCACCCAAACAGTCCAAAACTGAAAGGTATTTAATTGATAATAATATCAGTATTTAAGTTACTCAGAGTCACTATTGACAATATACTATGTTCTTAGATCATTATTGTTAGTGCTGGAACATTTACTTGAATAATCAGTGAGTCAACAGAAAAGTAATCACCAACATCTTTGACAATTGAGTCATTCATCTGTCAGTAAGACTGAGGCATCTGCAGTCATGCCAGCAGCTAGTGCTAGTGACAGTAACATGCTGATACTGAGCAGGTATAACGTTTATCATATTCACATCTTAGTTTAGCTATTAGCATGTAGCTAATAGCACTCCCATCCACATTTTCTAGGTCACAAACTTTAGTACTGGAAAAATTTAACAATAACAAGTGTCCAGTCAGTAGTTATTGAAACATTTTACTCATAAGCAGAAAATAGGAACCTCATTGTGGCACTAAAGGAAAAGTCAAGGGCTCAACAAAGTCAGTAGGATTCGTCCTCCGGGGACCATAAATGTCTCTATAAAATTTCATGGTGATCCATCACATAGTTGTTGAGATATTTCAGCTCACTATGAGTGACACTTTGCATATTGTCACATTGTTTTAACATTGTCATTTGATATGTAACGTTATTCTAAAAATTATAAATTATAGCTGCTAAAATACACTGCTGTTTAAAGTATTTTTCCTTTAGTGAGTTTCACAACATCCGTGTTTCCAAACCTGTGTGCGTGTGTGTGTGTGTGTGTGTGTGTGTGTGTGTGTAATCTCAGCTGGTTCTCAGTGTGGGTAACTCATCAATAATTAAGTCCACTTGTCAACTTCTCATCTCACCAAAAACCATCTTTACTCTGCTTCATCCCTCCAGGATGGGACACACACTGTTTGTGTGGGAGACACTTATAGAAGTTAATTGATGGTCAGTTTTCTCAGCAGTAAAAACTCAATTGCTCCTTGCTGTCTCAAGTTTGTCTCTGCTGTGCACTTGCCTCCTGCCATCTATAGCTGCCTTGCTATCATATGACCTGCATACGACTTTGTAACATCTCTCTCTCTCTCTCTCTCTCTCTCGCCAGGTGACATACCTGTTGCTGATGTTGCTGTAGAGTCGTCAGTCTTCTCTGACTGACTGACCCCAACCAGACACACAGACAGGTAGATATGGAGAGTGGAGCTATGGAAATAGACACGAGTGCTGCTTCAGGTGGGTTGTCTTACTTAAACACCTTAAATTTTACCTAAAACTAATGGATTAGCAGTTGAAATAGTTGGCTAAATGTAATGGATACACTGAAGTAATTTGCTAAAAGTAACAAATGAAAGGTTGAAAGATCCAGCATGTGTAATAATAGTATGAATGCAAACTTGACTAAATGACAATTCAGTTGTATGAAAAAAAACAGGTGAAACTCTGGCTTGCTGTTGTTTTCATGTGTCCTAATTCATCAAAGGTGAACTTCAGGTGACAGTCTCACACAGATTTACCTTGCCACTGTGTGTCTTTGAGCATACAGTATTGAAACACAATGTGATTTTACATTGTCATTAATGCTGGCTCAGTCATGTCTTTATCGCTCCTTATCAAACTGGTGGATGAAAAGAACAGTTAGTTGACCTAGATATGCGGGCGGAGACTGACGCGTGTGATCGCTCAGCTCCACTTTTGTGTTTTTTCTTTGAATCAGTTGTAGTTTCTGTTTGTCAGCTTGAATACCTGCCAAACCCGATTGATGACTTCACACTTGTCAGGCTGACAGACAGATTATTTGCTCGATTGATCCTCAGACACCAGAGAGGAGTCAGAGTGCAGCATAGCCTGTCTGCGGCGCCGGGCCTGGGCCCAGAGCAAAGACTCCATCTGGCAAAAATCAGAACAAGAGCGCCGTGGCTCTCAGGGGCCCCAACAGAGCCAGAGAGACGGGGATGCACAGGGACCCTCTGAGGAACCAGGTTAGACTGAGCTGAACTGTCACTAAAGCAGTGTTGTAACCGGGGATATTCTCAAAAAAAACCCAAAATATTTCACATTAACCCTGTATTACATGTGCATCCAATATTCACTGGCATCTGTCTGCCATCCAGCAGCATCCTTAGCTGAGTGCTGAATAGGGCCTATTGTCAGACATTTTTATCTTCTCACAATTATATCAGTATCACCATATGTCAGCTAATAAGTAACATGAAATTGCCAGACAGAAAGGCCAATTGTATGGTGTATTGTATTTGAGGCAACCGAAAAACAGTGTCTCCATTACATAGTTTGTCCACCAGAGATCTTCAGCTGGAAAATCTGCCATTCAGTACATGTCTCGGTCTCAGTTTATTTATAACTTAATTTAAAGGATCCTTTTCAAAAAAATGTATGTTTATGTACATCACAAGACAAATATTGGTAGATATATTGATTAGATTTTTGTAACTCTTTAAGTATAGATATCGTGGCCTCAAAAACCCAGTGTTTCAGTCTCTGAAACGTAGAAATCTACTATTAGCGACATTAGCATTGTAGCTAAGATGGTGCTGTTAAGTACAGTGTCCCTGGAAGTTTCATCGGGGTAAATACTGTGCCGACCAACGTGCAAGGTTGTACCCTTGGAATGTAAACACGGCTTTATGCTGAAATGTGCTGAGATGCAGTTCCTCCAATGTCCACTAGATGCTGCTCTGACAAAACTCTGATTGGATTGTCGTGAATGGGAAAACCTCAACTTCTCGAGCAATACAATTACAATACCGCTGAAGAAGGGACGTGTGCAGGGTATGGCTAGGCGGCACAGATTAATTCTTATATCAAGTTATATGTACATTTGTTAATATCACAACATTGATGTGGTATTCCTCTTAACAACATTACACAACGCGAAGTGAAAGCAGACAAATATTTACAGTAGTGTATTAATTCCATCATGTTGTTCTGATTATAGGCTTTTGTATTTGTTAATTAACCTGTTTTTATCAAAATAAATAAAATACATATATGTCCAAACTATTGGATCGAGTGTCATGAAATTTGGTACAGATATTCCCGGTGCCCAGAAGATGAATACTGGCGATTGTGGTAAGCCTTCTGGACTTTCCCTCTAGCGTCTCCCCATTTGTGGTTTTGAGTGAAATGCCTCTATTAAGTGGATTGCCATGAAAATTGGTTCAGATGTTTGTGACTCTCACTGCAATGATTTTTGTGTCAATTTAACTCCACTATCCATTAGCTTTCTTTAATTTAAAACAGCTTTTGACACTTTGATTATTGAATAATTGTTTTAGCCATTCACTGAGCAAAACACCAAACTTTCAAATGTGAAGATCTGCTGCTTTCCTGTTTTCTATCATATTCACATTTAGACTATATTTTAGGACAGTTGGTGGGACGAATCTGGACATTTGAGAATGTCACCTAGCGCTCTGTGAAACTGTGAAATTCATGTTTTGCAAACAACATATTGAAAAATAACATCACAGATCGATTCATAATTAAAAAATGCTCATTAGTTGCAGGCACAGCAGTAAGAACAGGACATGGATGTGGGTCATTAACTAAACTGTGGTGGAATTGCAACCTGCTTGGTACCATGTTTTTAATCAGCTGCGATATGTACTGGCACTGATGTAATAGTTTTATAGCATGTTGTAATCACTATTGCATACAACATCTGCTGGCTTATTACTTTAACATGATCATCTGTCTCTCTCTGTCTGTCAGGGCAAGTTTCTAACAACATCACCAGCTGGTTGATTGAATGCAGGTACAGTATCCATTCACCACCTGATTAAAGGACCGTACCAATGTTTTTTAATGTCCTCTTTTAACCTGCCCACTGCATATTATATATATTAAAGCAGTGCAGACTTTTCAGATCAATGTGCACTTGATGATACATCTAAATAAAGCTGACAAAATGTTGACAGTGACAGATTATTTCCCTTAAGCCAGTTTCAAGTTGCTGCTGGTTGATTTTCTTAGTAATGAACTGAAACCAGTGATTCCCTGTAAGAAGGAAATAAGTTAAAAAAAACGACTGATGGTTAAGTGATGATCAGCAGGAATGTGTGTAAATAGCAATTCACGAAAAACAGGCAGTATGGTCCTTCAAATCCGGACTGACTGGTTGTGTGACAGACTGACTAACTGGTTTTTTTGCTTACTGGTTTATCAATGTGTTTTCCTGGTGTCCAGTGTTGTGTGCATTTAGGAGCAGTGTTATCAGGTGCTGATGTAGAACCAACACACAGCCAACGCCTAGACATACAACACACAGAACACACACACACACACACACACACACACACACACACACACAAAGCAGACCAACGCCCAGAGATAGGGCACATAGAGCAGTGAAGGAGAAGAAATAAAGAAAGGAAGAAGCTGACAGAAGACGGAAAGGAAGGCAGAAAAAAGAAAGGAGGGTAAACAGAGGAGGGGTTCCTCCTGCTGAGTCAACACTGTTATCACACACACACACAGTATTAGCCACTGTCACTCACAACCCTCCAGTTCTGATGTGTCCTTGGCAACATCACTATGGTAACATGACCAGCAGAATCAGAATCACTGGTTACTATAGCAACAGCCACCAGACAGAGGCCAGGGGCCAACATGGCAGCTGGTGGAAAGTGGGAGGATTAGTAAACTCTGCGGCTGCGCACTGTTACACAACCAACCGTGTGTGTGTGTGTGTGTGTGTGTGTGTGTGTGTGTGTGTTGAATGGTGGCATGAAGTTTGTCCCATTGATAAGAGCTGCAGGTTGTATAACAGCTCAGTGTTCCCAGCGTCCGGCTGTAGACCGCAGCTCAGACTCGATAGCTTACTGCTACTGTCAACTAGTCTGACCTGTCAGCTACTTAGCCTGGGATAGCTTGTCTGGTCAGTAGAGCTCCTGGGATAGGTAACAAGAACAGGATTTAGTGTGTGATATTTAGTCTTGCCTGGTCAGTAGCAGACTACAATAAGTAGCCTAGCCTGACTAGGAGTTGGACTGGGAAAGTACCTTAGTCTTAGCCTTGCTTGACAGCCTTAGTCTGACTCTCCGTTAGCCTGGGATAGTTAGCCCAAGCCTGGCAGACAGTGAGCCTGGGTAACTCAGCCTTAGCCTCACAGACAGTTAGCGTTTGGATAGTTAGCCATGGCGGTCAATTAGCCTTAGCTTGCCATGCAGTTATCCTTGGTTACTTAGCCTGATATGCAGTTAGCTCTGGCATAGTTATCCTTCACCTAACATGAGTTAGCACTGGGATAGTTAGCCTTAGCCTGAGGGGGAAAGCCTTAGCCTGGCAGTTAGCCCTGGGTTACTTAACCTTAGCCCGACAGGCAGTTAGCGCTTAGATAGTTAATAATGATAACCTGAGATACTTTGGTGTAGTTTGACAGGCAGTTGGCCTGGGATATTGTTATCTTAGCCCAAACTAGGCTTTATCCTAGTACACTACATATCGTCACATCCTTTTCAGTAGATAACAGGAAGTTAGCCTTGCATTATTGGCTGTCACCTGACTAACATTTAGCCACAATTTAGCAACAATAGGCTGTGATAAGTTGTGATAGCATAGATGGGTCTTTCCTTACAACAAGGTTTAAGCCTGATCTAGTGTGTTTTTGGATACTTAGTTTCATGGGTGACTTTGATGGTATAGTTTGGTTTATATCAGGAATCAGGAATTAGTCTAGGATAAACATGGATTATTACTCCCATCTTGATCAGGAGGGATAGATGGTGTAGCCAGGTTTGTTGTTAGCTTGCCTTGCCTGGTTAGGATGGCACTTTACCTGTTGGGCTAAAGGCATTTTTCAGCTAGCCCGATGTAGACAACAGTAGACAAGCATAAGGGTGAAACCCCGGTGGTGAATATTTTCTACGTAAACCCACTCACTGGCTACTGGAAGACGCACGTTGTTGCGAGTTGACACATCCTGGCCACTGTGTACCCTTGTCTTCTTATGTGTGGCATATCTGGTGTGTGGTACAGGCATTGTGTGACACGATGCTTATTGATGCAGCTGGTTTTTTTTACCACATATACTTTGTCCTAACAGGACCTGACTTCACTGACAGAGCGCTCTTTTGGATCTTTATGTTTTAAATAGTCAGTTTATGGTTTGGGTTGATGTATAACTATCTCTGTCTGTCACAATGTCCCATGTCCAGGACTCCCCTCGGAGCTTCCCTAGATGATCAGAGTGCTTCTCCCAGCAGAGGTAATCAACATTTTCTATACGTTTTGTTTGTGTATTACATTGGGAGGACACCAGCCTGTTAGGACACTGAAGTTTATGAGTAATACTTGAGACTAATCGTCATATTTTTAAAGCCGAGTTAACCTCAGGCGTGTCAGAATTGGTTGAGAAATTTCTCTTACTCTATATTACTGGGGACATGTTACTGAAAAGATTTCACAACTTAACTGCTTTGTGTGTGTGTGCACTGTTTGTGTGAGAACAGGACCGCTGAGGAACGGCTGCAGCTTTGAAGATGACCTTTCACTGGGAGCTGAAGGTCAGTACCAAGAAAAAACTCACAATACAAACAAGATTAGACTTTTCTGCTCATTGTTAACAGTTTCCCCTTGTGTTCTACTAATTCTGTATTTTAACTGATGCAACCAACTCAAGGAGCATTTTGACATTTTGGTAAATCCTCTAGTTCTCCATTTTACCCACAGTCAGATTAGAAAGTTGATTTTGAACCCAAATATCGATGATTTAAATCGTTAGTCAAGAAGTCACTGATTCTAACTTCATGTTGTCAGTCGAATCATTAACCGAAAGCCTAACTGTAATGGAAATAGAGAAGTGTGACAAACTATGTCTTAACCCTCATGTCTGCTCGCCCCCTCAATGCTTTCAGCGCAAGTGTTGAATGGTAGTGAAGTCCAGTGTGATCGTCAATTGTGTTGTCAACAGTCAATCAGTAGCGGAGCTCTGCAGGGTGTCTGCAGATTTTTATTACTTAATACCATCTAAACAACCCCTATATCTCCATAAATAAACAATGTGACAATACATTGTTCTGAGATATAGATAAACAAATTCACCTGCAAAAAATAAATACATAAAGGAACAGGTGCCAGTTTCACAAAGACAGACTTTGACTATGGCTTAGGAGACTTCAGATAGTCGTGTGAATTCATCTGTTGCATAAGACCTAGAGTTTTGAGGTGAATGCTGGGATAGAGGTGGGGCTTTTGAAAACAGCAGCAAGTGTCAGCTAAGGAGTGAGCAGAGGGTGCGTTGGATATACGCATGTTTATTGCACTGGAAGAGTATGCCATGTGAGAAACAGCTGCCAGGCTTCACTTCATGAAAATAAAGAAGATGTTTCATGACGTGAAGCTGCTTCATATACAGAAGCGCAGGAGACAAATTACATCAAGATAGATAGATGATCATATTAATAATTGATTAACAGATGGCTGACATATAGATTTTTCCACAGCCACAGTAGTGAAAAGTTGTTCAAACCAAAATCACTGGTGATATTAATCTTTGATTAATAATAATATGCTTTTAAAAGTTCATTATTTTTTCATAACTCTGACACATTTTGTGCAGAAGCTGACTGATTGTGATTTTAGGAGATCTGCGGGTTACCTATAACTCTGCTGGTGTTAGCACTGAAAATCTTGAGGAATTACTCTTTGAACAAAAGAAAATATCATACAATCTTAAAGTTAGGATCGACACGTCCCTTATTTCTACACGTTTTTACAAACTCTTCAACTTTTGATGAACTTTTAACCTGAAGATGTTTTGTTAAAACAACTCCTGATGTCTTACAAACACAACAGTGTCAGAAAAATCAACAGAACATTGTGTGATTCACTGCTCCATCTTCATTCCTCAGTCCTGTTTCTTTATGAAGGAAAAGTAAACAGTCACAGAGGTGTGGAAACCCAGTGAATGCGTGACTGACTGTCCTCATGGTGTGTATGTGTGTTTTCATCATTCCTCTGATCTGCGGTGAATACTGCACTAATGGCTCTGAAGCAAGAGGGTGTATTTGTTATTGAATGCACAATAGACTGTAATGGCTTCATGTTGAAGTGCTGAACACTGACATGTTGTGGGGCTCTGTGTGTGTGTGTGTGCGTGTGCGTGTGTGTGTGCGTGTGTGTGTGCGTGTGTGTGCGTGCGTGTGTGTGTGTGTGTGTGTGTGTGTGTGTGTGTGTGTGTGTGTGTGTGTGTGTGGTCTGAGGGTCAGCTGTTGGAATCAGGGACTGAATAGATGCTAATGAGTTGAGGCTGAGAGGTCAGAGGTTGTGTGGATCTGATCAGAAACACCCTGTTTCTACACTGGAGCTACAGTATACAGTAGTTACAGCTAATGTTGTCTAATTTGATAAAAAACTTACGCCATAGCAACTGCTCCTCTGTTGTCACTTAAATGTGGTGCTAAAACAATTGATAATTAAGAAATTGATGATTAATTAACAGTTAATTTTATCGTTCAGTAAAATCACCCCCCCCCCCCCCCCCCCCCCCAAACCTGAATGTTTTAGTTAGTTCATTTCTTGATAAACAGTACAAGCGCCGTTACAAAGCTTTGTCACGCTCCACACCAAGTCTCTACAAGTTAGTCTTCAGTACACATCAGTTACTAGAGCTGAAGAAGCTGGATGAGAGATGAATTCGTCATTAAATACTGGAGGAAAAAATGTACCCCTATTAGTAAAGTGCTGATTCACAGGTATACATCAAAGTTCAAACTTCATTCAATCTCCAGTTTTTAGTTTTCTATGTTACGCCACATCCTTCTTTGGAATAAAAGCACGCCGTCATCCAACTGACATATAGAGTGTCTAGCCAGGTGCTGTGAATCAGTCTGCAGAGACGCTGAAGTTCAAATCCGGTGTTAATCCACCTAAATCTGAATCCTTTCGAATCCTTCATTGTATCAGTTCACATTTGTGAGTAACTTGAAGCTAAAATAACTGCAGTTAGCCTACTGTGCTTCACCAGCTGCTGTGATTCAGACCAAAAAGCTGACCGGATTTATATCAATAAAAATTGTACTGGCAGGTTGTTAAATTGACATTGAGGTGATCAGCTGATCACCGTGTCCCTGTTGAACTACAGTGATGAGAGTGAAGACGCTACAGTGTAGATTTAGAGGTGTGGGGAATTACAGAGTTGGATCATGATTAACTGTGGGTTTGTCACTGTGACATACAAGTGGAAATATGATAAGATGTTCAAAATAAGAATACTGATAAGCAGCTTTAAGTAAGTGATCACGTAGCAAAATTAGTAGAGAAACATTTGGGTGGGAGTTAGGAAAAATAAGTGTACAAGAATGCATGTAATCTTATATTGTAGGTCAAGATCAAGAATAATGTCTAGGGATTTTTAGTGTGATTTAAAACTGTATCTGATTGTCTCTGTTCAAGTTGCTATACATTCCTGCTGTATCTAAATTTTGTGATAGGGTTTAATGATTAAAATGAGCTAACTGGCTGTGTGTTGATGTGGACAAGACACAGGATGAAAAGATAATGGTACAGTTTTAAGTATTGTATTGTATTTGTTGAAAACCTGAGCAGCCTCTTTAGTTGAGTAATTCTGTCTACTTCCTGTGTTTGCATAAACCTCACCTCAGGTAATTATGTTCTTACCTTTCGTGCCTTCATCGTGTTGAGAGTAATGTTGAGTCATCTTGAGATTTGACTGAAGTGGCTTTTATCCTCTTTGGAAATGTCATGTATGAACTGATCCTAATGGGTTGTAATGTTGTGAAGACAGGATGGGCGGGGATTTAAGTGTTAATGTGGGAATAAGATGGAAGTGAATTAGTAAATTAAAGGGTGAGGGTGGATGGGATGGAAGTGAATGAGTGAATTAGTGTAAGGCGGCATGTCATCGCCATGTTTGTCTTCTTTAATGCCGCTGTCTGTCAGAGAAAAAAACATTGTACATTCAAAGAAGGTTTAAGAAATCCAGCTGAAACGGAGTAGAAAAAGAGACACACACTCAGACAGACAATGTCAGGACGACAGGTCTCAACAAGTTCTCATTAACTGGAAAAGAAAATAACTGTCACACCTCCAGTTGGTGATGACTTTCACTTCTCTGACAGAATGAAGCTTAACCTGCCTCAGCTTTACCTACAAAGTCAGAGCAGATTTACCATTAAAACATAAGGTTGTATCTGTTAAAGCTAGATAGCTATAGAAAAGCAAAAATTTGCTCTGTGAATTGGTTGAAAATGCTGTTTCTTAGCTGATTTTTGCTTCTAGGTGGCTCGTTTAAAGTGAAGAATCTGGTAAAAAAAAAAAAAAGGGGGCTTGAATATGCACTTTTGTCATTTCATACATGATATCAGGCTGAAAAAACTGAGGCTAAAACAAACAGATCCCAGTGTTAGCATCCTCAACACTTCATGGTTCATGGCTTTTTTTCAGATGTTATGAGTGTGATGTGGAAAAATGTTTCATGTTTATTTGTTCTGACATAACCCTGTTTGAATGCTTATACTTGTATGTCTTCACTTTTGATTTTACAAAAGAAAAGGCTTTGAGGATGATGACTAAGGTTTTGTGGTTGTGGTAGTTGTGATCAGGGTTTTTTTTTTTTTTTGTAATGTGGGTATGTAATACATAACCCTACAAAAGAATGAAGTTAGCTAATGATACCCCTTGGCCATACAATTAATGCTGGGTTTGGTTACTAGTTTCAGTAGTAAACTTGTTAGCAGGACATTTCCCACTATTTTCTGACATTTTTTAATTAAATGGTAAATCAATTAATCAGAGAAATTATTGACAGATAGATAAATATTAAAATGATTCTTAGTCGCAGATTATTGTCAATTTTCTTCAGTCTGATCAACAGTAAGTTTTTTTTTTTTGGTATGTGAGTAATTTTGGTTTTCTTGTTTTTCTCTGCAGCCAACCATCTTCTGTCCAGTAACAATAAAACTGAATCTTGGTGAGTCCACTTTTATGTTTTCTCTCTGCACTTCCCTTTATAATACCGCAGCCATAAAATAAAGGGTCGAGGTGCCAAAATAGTTTCAAATTTCTGACAAATTTGCAGTTAATCACATGACCCAAATGTTAAAGAATAATCCAGCGGCCCTTAGATTAATTAAATGAAGTTCCACACGGTTGATAAATCAGTTTATCCTCTCTCTACCCTGTGTGTATGTGTTAATGTCCTGTGTATGTGCATGTTAATGTGTTATGTGTAGTTTTGGTCTTGCGGCGGATCAGAAGAGGTGTCAGTATAAAGAGAGAGGAAGAAGTATGAACTCCACAGGATCTGGGAAGAGCAGCACAGTGTCCAGGTCAGTTCACATCTCTGGTCTTCAGTCAGACTCATGGAGGTTTCTGCAGGAAGTGACCCAGTGATCTCAGGTAGAGAGGAGCGTAGACACCGAGGGCTGTTATTAAGCTTCAAACCAATTGAATGACAAAACAGAGAAGTCGTTTGTAGCCGACTAAAAAGCAACCAGAGGTGTTGTTATTTGGGCACGTGGATGTAGAGCAGTGGTTCTTCACCAAGGGGTCCGAAGATGATTAAAGAAAGTAAAATAAAGTAATAATTAATTTGCACAAAATTACAATATTTTTTTCTAATTTTCTTTAGAAAAATGTTTTCTTGTAATTTGACAGATAGTTGCCACCTCCTCGGGTCCTGAAAATTAATCAATCTGAGCAGGAAGATAACTTATGATCTGTAAGATTTTCATAAAATCAAACTATGTTTTTAAAATTATTTACTCAAAAAAAGTTTGTTGTCTGATTTTTTTTTTTTTTTTTTTTTTTTTTTTTTTTTTTTTTTTTTTTTGTATTTTTATGTGTGACATTTGTTTGGTCCTTAAAAGTCCAGTATGGGTTGGGCTATAGTCACAAATACACAATACTTAATTTTAAAATGTCACAAGCAAAAAACATTGGGACCCACTCACATAAGAGTATGTAGGATATAAAGATGTTAACACAGTTGGTTTGAGCAGTTGTTGTTAGTGTCTGGCTGAAATGTTCTCAGTGGCTAACTGAAGCTACTTTCTTACTGTACATTTCCTACAACAGTAAAGACTTGTCTCAGGGCTCCTTTGATTGGTTTGAATAATAACAACAGCTCACAGTGTCACTGCTCTATCAGAAATTTCTACATCATTGAAGTAGGTGCGGGTCAACAAACTAGCAGGATTTATTTATTATGTGTAATTTGTAATTTGTGTTTGGATTTAAAGTTGAACTAACTGTTTGTGGTGGATATTACTGTTTTGGGAGGATGATTCATCGGGAGTGGGTGGGCAGAGGGTGTGGCTATGGGTGCCAGGGTTTGGGCAGTGCTCCAGCAGTTGGAGGTGAATGTGTGTGCGTAATGGTTCATAATGGGCTGTGGGTGGTGCATCATGGGTAATCCATCCTCTGTTGTATGTTGTTGATACAAGGTTTGAGAGGTTTGTTTCTGTGTGTGTCAGGATGAAAAAGCCAACAGAGCAGTGACGTATAAAAACACAGACATCAGTCCCTCAGGGAGCCACTTCAGCTCCGTTGAAGGATGTGTTCACAGTTATTCAAGTCTGTCTTAAAACAATGTTCAGGTGCCCATATCAACATCGAAACAGTTCTTGCTGGCTGTAATTGCTCCTTCTGTTCACACTGACCATTATAATATCCCTTCCTAATGTGCTTTCACTGTAAGTGAGGGATGATACAATCCACAGTCCTACTTCTGTGCAAAAAGGTATTCATAAGTTTATCTGAAGCCAATCTGTGGCTTCACTGCAGCTCAACAGGGAAACACTGACTTATTTGGGAAGATATCCCCTTTACTTGTCTGACTCAGCCAACTGGAGCCTAATGTAAGCGTCAGAAAAACTTTTGAATCCAGTCCATGTTTTTAATTACCAGTTTGAACAAGAGGAAAGATTATGGCAAGAACAAACTGTTTCAATATTCATATAGATTCATATTATTTTAAGTTAGACATGAAAAATTGTGACTCTGTCCTTGAATATACATCTCATCCTTCACTGTCAGTGGACAGGGACAAACAGCTGAAATTATTCACTGCTGCAGTAGCCACTCGTTGCAGTTATGTTATACTGTACATGATCTTCACTGCACCACTTTTTTCCCAGTAAAACAAGTTGTCCTTTATCTTGACAGCACTGAATGCAAACCCAGGTTTCATCATGCAGTCCCTCCAGGAATCTCTGGTCTTGTTATCACAAGAATTTATGCAAATGAGTCCCTGCACTTTGTTTGACAAATTGCAATGTTTTTAAAACCACACAATTCTTCCACATAAAAATGGTCAAACTCAAATAATGCTTGCCAGTGTTACAGATCAGATCTCATTTTTATACATTTATTGGCACCACTCCATTAATTTACCCTCAGACTGTGTTTCGCAGCGGCATGACTTCTCCAATTGATGATCTAACGCCTAAAAGACTTTTATGGTTTTATGGAGCCCTTTGGTGACATAACATGACAGGTAGCATTGTTTTACCTTATTGAGTCAGTTCAGGAGAAAAACTACTTACAGAGGCTGGTAGTGGTAGCCAACTGCAGGCTAGTGGCTACCAGCCCATAAAAAGCCCATAAACAGGACATTCCTGAAATCCAGAGAAATACAATAAGTTTATTTTCCCTCTCACTGGAACTAGCAATTTTAATAATAATGCAATTTAAGACAAAATAACCAACAATGGTTGCATTTTTCTAAAGCCGCTGCAAAATGAGCTCCACTTTAGGTCATTGTTGGCCACAATAATCACAAAAACAACTTTTCAAGATCCTGGAGGGACTGATTGCCTGCTGCTGGTCAAGTTTCTACTGGTCTTTACCCTTTCTAGGTGGGGCTGCTGAGGAGCTTGGGAAGGGCAAAGCATTGCTGCAATCTCCAGGGAGGCGGAGGCATCACACTTACTCATTAGCTCACTAACTAAATAATGAACTATCTCACTAACAGACTAACCCACTAACAGAAAGCTGTGTGTGAGAAGTACTAACTGCCTGTCTGTGTTTTCGTAGTGTTTCAGAGGTGATGGAGCAGTCAGAGGAGCACCCAGAGGAGATCCTCCTTACCCTGTGGTTAGACTGACTAAACTAACCAGCAGACTAACTCACCAGCTAACTAAGTGGCCGGCTGACTGGCTTACTGACTGAGAGACTGTCTGTGTGTGTGTCCACAGTGTGTCAGAGCTGCTGGACCTGTACGAGGAGGACCCCGAGGAAATCCTCTTAAATCTTGGTTTTGGTCGAGAAGAACCCGACCTAGCCTCGAAGGTTCCTTCCAGGTTCTTCAACAACTCCTCCACAGCGCGAGGCATTGACATCAAGGTACCGACAACAGCAGTGTGAAAACAGTGGAAACAAACTTTAGATTAAAACAAATGTGGCGTGTTTTTTGAAGCTTTTTGAACTGCAGACGACCGCAACACAAATACCAGTAAACTCCCGGTGACTCTAGCACAGCAATCTTACACTGTAACACACTCCTACACAACTGCACTGTCCCATTTCACTATCTAAACTAAATATTAACTATAATTAGCACTAAACACAAAGTACAGCTGAGGCTAATGAGAATTTTATAAAGGTCATAAACTGAAGTACAGTATTGAAAAGTTGGACCTTATGATGGCGCTAGATGAAGAGTCACCCAACAGCAAATTTCATGACAAGGAAATGTTGTAGACATATCACAAAAAAACACAGATGTATAACTCATGGCGGTGGTAGAGTAAACCTCACAGGATCACCAAAGTCATTAGGATTCATCCTCTGGGACCCATGAATATCCGTACAAAACTTTGTGCTAATCCATCCTGTAGATGTGTAGATATTTCAGTGGATAAGTGAAAACTTTGACCTGCATGTGGTGCTACAAGATAAGTCCGAGAACCATGAAAGTCGTTAAGATTCATCCTCTGGGGACCATAAACGCCTCTACAAAACTCCATGACAATCCATTCAGTAGGTGTTTAAATATCTGGACCAAAGTTGTGGACCAGCACTAGCACGGCTAAAAACCAACAAACTCCCTTCGAGAATCTGTCAAGGTGTTAGTTTTGCCTTTGCTGTGGAGAAACACATTTTTGGTCATAAATGGTCATAAATTTCACCTGTGAGAACAGACCAGATTTACTTTTTTGGAGTCTGCTGCCTGACTTATCAGTGCAATTAATCACTGATACTGTTTTATAATGACATCACTTCCTGTGGCTGACCTGCAGGTCTATCTGGGAGCCCAGCTGCAGCGCATGGAACTGGAGAACCCCAACTACGCTCTGACAAGTATGTACCTCCACAAAGTCTGCATTACTCTGGCATCCGTTCTAGTGTTTATGACTCTACTGTCTGCATCCTCAACAGTGTGTTGTACTGCAGTCAGTTTCAGAAGGGTGACAATGTCCGAACACCTCTGTACTGCAGGTGGAGGGTTAACCATGTTAGTGATGAGAGGCTCGGAGGTTCACGTCCTGCAACTGTAGATAGAGGAAGTGAAGTTCAAAGACTGTGTGTGTGTGTTGCCTGTTCCCAGTATTATTGTGGTGCTTTGTGGGGTCCTTCAGCCATATTAGCTGTTCTGCCAATTGCCTGGACAACACTGCCGGCAAGGACAAAGATCTGTTTGTCCCAGACTCACACACACTTACAGCACACACACACACCACGCGCGCACACACACACACACACACACACACACACACGGACAGAGAGAGCTGCTCTGCTAACATCCTGGCCTCTTTGTTTTTTAACCTTCGTTTGCATGAAGGTATGGGCTCTGTAATTAAACACACACACACACACACAGACACATACACACACACACACACGCACTCACACACACACACACATACACACACACACACACACACACACACGGCTGATTCTCTTCTTCTTGACAGTTTAACTGCTTTGGTGCTATAAAAAAGGACTTAACCAAGGATCCTCTGTGTGTGAGAAGATGAATCACTCCGTAGCTGAAAGTACATCAGGTCTGCAAAAGTTTGATTTTACACCTCATTGGCTGTTTAACCAGTCTGATCATCATTCGTTTGAAACAAACAAGGCAGTGAATGAGTGTCGGTCAGCCAAGCGGTCTTAACACTTTTACTTAAACACAGCATTAATTGGTTTTGACTGGACTTTGTATCTCTGCTCTCTTGGTTTTTTCAGTCCATTTGTGGCCCCTCTGTTTTGCTGTTTGTTCCATTTCTGCTTTTACCTTTTAACTTCCAGTTGCTAATGCTGTCTTTAGTAAATACACGTGAAAAATCTTGACCCTGATCAGTTCACACAGCCTACTATACATTTCTCACATGTCAACATTTCTGAGGAGGAAATAAGGCCTGACAACACCACATGCACCGCAGATAGATTTAAAAGACAACCTTTTCCAGCTTAACTTACTTTACAGCAGCAGCTTGATGTTTCTACGGTGAAACATTTCTAGATGGTTCACTTATCACTTTAGTTACATCATTTGCATTTGTCACAAATGAACAAATTCACAAAAACATTTCCACAAAATTTTCACTCTGTTGATATTGAAAATATGAATTACAGTATTCAGCTTGTTAAACAGTAATAAGCCCATGTCATGGTGCAATATAACAGTGTAACTAATCAAATGAGTTTCCACTGTGACTCTGTGTCAACACCTTTTGAACGGCAACAATCAGACGTCTGTTATGATGTCATGTCGTTAGTTACACATAATAAAACACACTCTGACCCGTCACTGTGACTGTTGTAACGGTGACATTATTCCAGCTCTGTGCAGGAAGAATGATCTAATTAGCTCTATGTAAATGTATGACCAGTTATTTAACCCACAGTGAGACACATTGAGGAAGAAGAGACATCTCTCACAAGTGTGCAGTCGACGTTTATCAGACTGTTGTGAATGAATGTGTCTCAGTCTCCTCCAGCTGTGGCTGCCCTTCACGCTGTGATGTTTTATTGTGTAACTAGTTATATATTTGCTAAAATGCCACTGCAGCATTATCACACGCAGCAGATGTTCACTTACACAAAGCAACACATTCCCACCCCTGGTGCAGACAGGAAGTTCATACACAAAACAACGGAGTCGTAGAACTTCCTTGTTACTGAAACGCATAAGGTCAATAGATTAATTCTTTGATTATTTTGTTCAAATACTTGAAAGGCCACAGAAAAACATAATGAATTGATCAGGTGGTCACGGGTAAACAAACTGATTTCTGATCAGTCTTGCCATTTGTTCGGGATTCAGGTTTTTTATTTTCCTGTTGGTCAAAGTCCACCAGAGGTACTAACCTGTACCATAGATGTCTAAAACAAACAACCTGATGCTGTGCGTTATGTACACTGAGAACAGGCGTGACTGCTCATACATACATATTGTTTCCAACTGCTTCTTATCTCAGGAGCACAAGCTAATTTTTTTGTTATCTGCAGATAACAACTAAATGAGTCACGAGCTGTTTGGTGGCATGCCCACTGAGGCTCAATGAACTGAGTCAGGAGAAGAGACGAGAGCCAGTGTTTAGGGGAACCACAGTCTGATGGGCAGAAAAACAACTCATGATGACAAAAATATTAATGAACAAGTACACATCAAAGGGCCTGCTGAGAGAAAAAGAAAGCAGTAAAGAGGAGTTAGTTCACTGTCGGAATGCTTTGACTCACTAACTTCGATCATGCAAACGCACTATGTGCAGAAAATATCCATCTTTGGTGCCCCTCCGTGGTATCATCAGGAAAGATGGTGGCAGGCAGCGGTGCAGGATCCTACAGAGGCAGGACAAACGGCCCAAAAGCAGGACATACATCTGGGTCGGTCGTAAGAAACTCTGGTGTGTTTGTCCGTTTGGTTCGGTTTGTTTTGGGCTGTGAAAGTTCTGAGTCGAACTCTGGTGCAAACTAAGCAACCCGGCCTAGACCGCCTGGACAGGAGAGTCTTGGCCTGCCTCCAAGTGGACTCTAGCGTGGTTCGTTTGTGGTGTGGAAGTAACATGGACTGTGCTAGATACAGATACAGTGTTTCACTCAAAAACACTCCTGTGAGAACTGTGATCTTCTGATCTATATATATATGATCTATAGCAATATAGCAATTTAGAAATAATGCTAATGGTCTCCTTCCCAAGTGGTTTCAGTCCAGTTGTTTAGTTTCACTGGCAGCTTTCACACGAGCCAAAATGAAGGGAAGTAAACAGAAAAATGTTTGAAACAAACCAGACAGATTAGGTGTAAGAACATCTTCAGACTGGGCCAATTTCTTACCAGGATTTTTAAATTTTTCTAACAATTAAAACTTTTGCCAGAGGAATTGTTTAAAAGATCTTTAACAGTGGATTGTCAGGTCAGTTAAAGACATCATAGATTGCTTTATGATTAGATGTTACTTTACAACTTATGTTTAATCACGAAAAATAAATACAAAGTGCAGTACACATAAAAAAAAAAATTAAAAAAAAAACGAAATCAAATGAGTATATTATTGTGCAGCAGTTCTCCTCAGTACATACACTCAGTTTTTCAGGGTACTTGGTGGGTAGGTTGTTCCAAGTATCTTAGAGAACTTGTCTCAGTGTCTTCTGTCTCTTCATGTGATCCCAGACTGACTCCGTGATGTTGAGATCAGGGCTCTGTAGGAGCTCAGACCATCTGGTGCGAGTCTCTGAAGACAGTTCTTATGACTCTGGCTGTATGTTTGGGCTTGTTGTTATGCTTCAGAATGTATTTGGCACCAGTCAGATTTTTCCCTGATTGTGCTGCATGATGGATAAGGATCTAAACATGCACCGAACTGTACATTTTACTAAAGGTGACAGTGTGCTCAGAAACAAATCAGTTTGTAGTGTTCGTAGCTCTTCTGAACCACCACACTTTAAGGTGGGATGAAAAGCTGGCTTTCATAGAGAGGGGCGAGATGTGATCATCATTGAAGTGAGGATAATTGTGAGGATAATTGTACATATTTTTGGACAGTCTCCCCTCCAGGGTATTCACAGTGTTGAACCTCTTGGAGAACTGTGTGGAGAAAATTCAAGTCCTGGTTACTTCCTCACCTCTGCACACCTGGTCAAACTGAAGTGTGTGTGTGTGTGTGTGTGTGTGTGTGGGTGTGTGGGTGTGTGTGTGTGTGTGTGTGGGTGTGTGGGTGTGTGTGTGTGTGTGTGTGGGTGTGTGGGTGTGTGTGTGTGTGTGTGTGGGTGTGTGGGTGTGTGTGTGTGTGTGTGTGGGTGTGTGGGTGTGTGTGTGTGTGTGTGTGCGCGCATGGGGGAGAGGTTTAAGATGCTGTTTGACAGGCACTTATCTTGAAGCATACTGATACTGATGTTGGTTGAACCTGATGCTGTAAATGTCTGGTTTAAAACCAGCTGCATCGACGCCGATCAGAACTGGATCTGTGTGTGTGTTTTTTTTTTTTTTAAGCGAACTGCTCCTTTAACAGTCTCTGGTCTGTCTGTGGTTCCTGGAATCTTTCTTCTTTTCCAGAACATTCTCATACTGTCCCATCGTTTCCCTGGATCCCAGACACGTGTGTGTGTGTGTGTGTGTGTGTGTGTGTGTGTGTGTGTGTGTTGTTGTTTGTTATGTAAGCCCTGTTCTCACCATCTGAAAGAATCTCTTGGGATGAGGAGTAGAAAAAAGAGCGAGTACGTGTCGTTTTCTCTTATTCCTCACTTCCTGTTTTAGGATCCTAAGAATGAGCATTAGTGCAGAGTCAGCAGTCAGCAGGAAACACACTCACACAGTATTACTGTCGTCACACGAGGCTGCTGTAATAAGAGGTTCATGTTCTGTAGTCGTATGCAGATGTGACTGAAATAACTGTACGATTGTCTGTTTGACTGACTATTTGATACAATAATTTGTTCAATATGTGTTTTAACTTCAAGGTTTTTTATGTTTTTGTTTCTTGTAGCTTCTTTCAGAATCCTTTAGCTTGTTTTAAAGGTACAACAATTGATTTTTTTTTTTGGCAATTTGGTGACAGCAGAATAAACTGAGAGCATGACTCGGACATTTTATCAACTTAAAAAAGTTGTTACGGCTAACATTTTAGCAAGTAGTTGCCCGTTAATGCGTCTAGCAGACACAGAGCAACATTATTATCACATTGGAGTTGTGTTTGTGTCCACCTGATAAATCTAAGTCCAGTTTTCACTCAACTTTTAGCTCCAGTTTTTGTCTCTGCCAATTCCACCGTCTTCACCAGCTAGTCACTAACTTGGTCTGTCTGCTGTTTGTGGGTTTATCAAGAGCTCTCTGAAAACAGCTGTCTGTTGCAGCTGGAAATGAGGTTAATGAACGCACTAATACTGAACCATACAGTAAATGTGCCAACCAAAACAAGGAGCTAAATAGGGCTCAAAAGCCCCGTAGAGCTGCAGAGTTGTGGATTCAGTGAGTTATGCTGTTTTTTTTTTTGAGACTTTTTCAGCCTACGTTTGTTTGCATGTTTTCAAATTGGCAACAAAAGTTTGTAGAATTACCTATTTCAGTTCCTGTTTGCCACCGACCCATGGATGTGCACACAGGTGTAGCTTATGTGTATGTATGTATTTTTTTAAATATCTTTCTAAAGTCGGCTCAGATCAGGTTTTCAGTACAACTGGTCTTTACTGTGGAGATGTGTTGATTTTTGGCCGACCTGGTAGCCTCGTGGTTAAAATGCATAGTATGTAATCACAGTATCTGCAGTTCACTTCTGGATCTTTGTTCTGTTTCAGTCCTTCTATAATCTATATTTTCTCATGACAGCAGTGATGTAACTCAACAATAAAATTTAACAACCAACAGATCTGTTTTTAGGAGTTACGAGGTCCCGATGGGGTCAGAGGTGAGACAGTAAGAGAGGGTAGGCATGCGCTCTATTTCAGGTGATATTGTAACATCAGAGAGAGTTACGCAGAATTTACAGAGCCACAGAGAGAAGACAGAAATCTGTGTTTCATAACAGACTGACAAGTATTTAGACACAGAGCGATGGAGAGGAGGAGGGGAGGAAGGAAGGAAAGTATGCAAGTCATCATCCTGTTAAAGACGAGACTGACAGCTCGACTTACACAACCATAGAAGAAGAAGGAGGAAGGAGGGAGGAGGGGCTCTGACGTCTGTGTTCAGTCCCAACATGAAGCGTTTTTTTTCCCCAGTCTTTTACTGCAGAAACTTAAAGAATCCGAAACTCTTTTTTCAAACAAGTGTAGGACTCTGTCAGTGGGATGGAAGATATTTCATCTGTTTCCAATAATAGTTTGTTTTTTTTGTGAATAAAGTGCTATTTTCTTCTTTCTGGGGCAGTGATCTTCCTTAGTCTGTGTGTATCTGAACTCACTCTCTTACTCATTACTTCCTATATAATAAACACTCATATATAGATAGATATCTATAAAGTTCATTTACAGATATAAATCTATTGCACCATATAGTGAGTTTAGAGACAGCTCAAGCATTTCCATCTGTCCGTTTTTATGCACATTTTCAATTTGTGTATTAAAAAAAACCCTGTGTAGAAATGCTGGACATGACGCAATAATCCAAATTAGTACCTGAAACATGTTTTTTCATGTTTGTTTGAGGTTTCTTTCTCTTTTTTCCATCTTATTGTGTCCTCTTCGTCTGAAGTGGTGTAATAGCACTCAGATGGAGAATTAACACCATCAGCTGTTTATCTCGATGCACCCAACTCCTAATATTTACATAAGAGTGGTGGATGGAAACACATTAAATGTCCTATATTTTATACTTTTCTGGTGTTTTATTTGATGTTTAGATATTCATAAGAAGATATATTTGTGGTTTTAAGTAAAAAAAAATGTTTGAACATAGTTTTACATCTGCTCTCTGGAGCTCTAGTAACAACAGGTTGGTGAGCCAATCAGATCAGAGGCTCTGAGCCCCTATTCTGATTGGCTGACTGTTTTCTGAGTGATTGAATAAAATTATAACAGATTTCCGTTAAACATTCAGAGAAACCAAATCCTTCAAGGTTGAGTGGTGGGTCTGGGTGGGCGGGGCCTGGGGCATGGCTGAGAGCGGTGGCTGCTTTGTTGTGACATCACAAAGTTCTAGAAGTCCTGACGCCTCGTTTTACAGGCTGTGTGCGTTTTTCTCTGTGGAGTGCTTTGACACTTTCACAGTATTAATATAGAACCTAGACCTGTTTTACAATAAAAAAAGACATGGGAATCTAACTTTATACAGTATAAGACTTTTAATTACCATTTTCTTTTTCTATTTTTTGGAAATTAGGTTAAAATATGCACTTCCTTTGGGACTGCACTTAACTTATTTACTCCGGTTTGAAATGAAATAAGACTCCTTTGTCCCCATAAGGCTGAAGATGAGACTGAATGACCTTGTAAGATGGATGTGTTTTGGGGAGTGCTTTAAAAACCAGCTCAGAGACAACAGGAAACATCCAAGCAGCAGAGATATGTGAACTGGCTCAGAGAGGGAATAGCGTTGCCTGGCAGCTGGATGTTGACATGTTCAGACTCTTAACTAATCTGCCTTTTGATCTACTCACTCCCAGTTATTACACTCAAAGAAATGGTCTTAAAATTTTTCGAAATCCTTTGTTCTCAATCTTTAGGCTCCCTACTGTAAACATCTCATCTTACTCAAGGAGTTTGCTTCCATCAGGACAGAGGTTTTGCCTCATTAGTGGTGGCACAGTAGATGTATGAGGTTTTTTTTATTCCATCAGCTGTTGGCTTTGTAAACAAAGGATCTGTTCAGACCTGGTATTTACATGCGTCCTCAGTGATCTGATCACAAGTGGACAGCTCTAAGTACGTCAGTTCGTACCTGGCTTGTGTCTCCACATGTCTCGAGTGACCACTTGCGATTGGATCTCACTTGCTCGATATGCAAACAGACATGTATGCATTGTTGTTTTTAGCCAGTCCGACCGTGAAGGAGGGATCTGTTGTCAATGTGTTTGTGTGTGTGTGAGAGAGAGAGAGAGAGAGAGCGAGAGCGAGCAGGAAGGAGGTTCTTAGCAAATCAATGTGCTGCACACAGCTCTACACTGAAATATCTTTTTGAAATAGTAAAATATTTTCGGTTCATAATGAAACAGTGTTGGGACTAATCAGACTGTGGCAGAGGACGTCAGTACGGTAGGCGGTCCTTCGGTGTGGCCCAGGAGGCGTTTGTGTTCACTCTGCTAAAAGAATGTGGCCTCGTGTGGCCCAGACCACCTGTGAATATGGTCTGAGTGATCGGATCTCAAATGTGTCCTTAAACGTCTTGGGTGCGTTCACACCTGAACTTAAAGTTGTCTACTTTGTGAACAGGGCCCAAGTGTGATTGGCCTGTTACAGCTGTGGATGTGACGGTCTCCCTCCTGGTTTCTGGCTTCTTCCTCTTGCTGCTTTCACTAAATATTTTTGGACTTCTTACAAAGCTAGCCAACTACATACGACCTGTTTGACTGTATCTTTGAATGTAGCCTTCACCTCCATGTTCCCTTTAGGTCCAGAGCAACCAGTGATAAAAACACAGAAAGTACTGAAATAATAGCTGCTTTCCAACTATATTTTGATACTGAATACCTTCACAAAACATTGCCACAGAGTCATTTTTATTATTTGTTGCTGCTAGCTGACATACAGAAATAACAACTCTTATATTTACACACTAACACACAGTGTTAACAGCTCCCACCAACCAGAGAGCAAAGCAAAGCAACTTACAACCCCCCTCACAACAAGAAAAGGGGAAAAACATCTTTGTTTTTCCTAAATAAACAAGGTAATAGGTAATGTTGTTTTTACATGTAGTTTGCATATGGTCTCTGTGAAGCACTTTGTGACTGTATTTTTGTTTTTGTCCATCACAGGTCGTTTCCGTCAGATCGAGGTCCTGACCACAGTAGCTAATGAGTTCTTCCAGCTCTACAGTCAGGTCTCTGGTCAGCCTGTCCAACGCATCAGCTCCAGGGACCAAGGTAACCGTGGCAGCTACTGTAAATGCTGAAATTGTGATTTTATTATGGCCCCTATTCGGAACCGGTTTATATTAGAGACAGGCTTTTATTCCCAGTTTCACCAGATTTCTAGTTAATGCAGACTCAAAGGTTCTTGCATGCTTACCTTTTGTCTTGATAAATCAATTGTTTTCATTCATTTTTTTTTTTACATTAAATTACATTCCAGCCTGCTATTGGTAGGCTCTTAATGTGAAAAATCTTCAGGAAACTGTTGAGTTTCATTGATCGCAATGTAACATTTACTGGGAAAAAAAGAAGCAAGGAAAAACTTGAATTAAGAGGTGGGTTAGATGGGTATTTCTTGAAAAAAAAAATAGAAACTGTGTTGAGGATGACATTAATCTATACTGAAGGAATTAGTGCTATGTAAAATTTGCAGCTGGGGTTTGTTAGAACAATCTTTCTGTAACAATATGTCCGCCTCAAATTAAATTTTCTGATTTCATGAGGGGCAGGCCTACAGCTGGAGTCACACTGAGTGTTTACAGTTGTGAAACATATTGGACATGTTATCTACTGGAGACGTGGGTACAACAATTTTATTTTATCCCACTCTCAAAATCTCGTTCTTTAACTCATTATCTTCTTCATCTTGTCACGTTCAGGAGGAGAAGTAGGAGAAGGGGGAGGTGATGAATCGATTCCTCCTCTGAAGAGAACCAACTCTGCTCTGAACGTCGCCAAACTCCTCAAGAAAACCATCAGCAAACACAACCTGCTCGCAGCCGCCCCCGAGTCACCTGAAACACACACACCTAACCAGCACACACAGGTGAACGGACACACATCCTCTGATCACACGCACACCAACGGTCACGCACACGCCAGCTCAGAGCAGGACGGCTGCAGCACTGACCCAACCCACCAGGGGGAGACAGTCAGCCAGAAACATGTCCGCAAAAAAGACAGCTGTTCCCTGGCGACGGTTACCGAGGAAACCAACGGGGATGGAGAGACAGATCGGCTTACAGACAACAGGTACTGGTGGAGCTAATATTTAAAGCAGTTTGCACTGGTGGAAGAAGCACTCTAATCAATATCATCTACTTAAAGCTACAATATGCAATATTCACATACTGATTGACAGCTGCGAGCTCCCACCCTGACGTTGGCCTTCTCTGATTGGTTAGAAAGGAAACACTCACTCAAAAACTTCACAAGATAATATCTCTGCACTGCTGCCAGGCTGTTCAATGATTCTGGGTTACACAGTCATCTGACAGCACCTCTATATTTTTAGAGCATATTTGGAACGAAAACATATTATAACAAAGTTACATACTGTAGCTTTAAGTAAAATTACCAGTACAATAAAGTGACAATACTTAATTACAACTAAAAGTCCTACATTTAAAATCTTACTCGAGCAAAATAACATAAGTATTATCAGCAAAATGTACTTAGATATCAAAGTAAAAGCATTTGTTGCATAGAAAACCTGCCCCTGTGAGCCGTACATGTATATTATAGTATATATATTCGATGTTATTAGGTTGTTAATACTGAATTATCAATGTGTAAGCAGCATTTTACTGTTGTAGTAATACTATTGTATTGTAGCAGCTTCATATACAGTCAGGTAGTTTAGTCCAGTGGTTCCCAACCTAGGTGTCAGGCCCCTCCAAAGGGTCACAAGATAAATCTGAGGGGCCATGTGATGATTAATGGGAGAGGAAAGAAGTAAAAGCAGTTCGACTAAAAGTTCTAATACACAATTTTTAGGACTTTTGGACTTTTCTATTAATCTTGCTTTTTTGTGAAATGATGGATTATTTGACATGTTTAAATGAAACCAAATGAGCGTAGGTTTTTGTTGGAACTCGTAACAAGTCCTAGACATCTGAAACTGACAAGAGGCCCAAATTAGACACTATCTTTTTTTATTTTTTTTTTTGATACAGAGTCACAAGCCAAAAAAGGTTGGAAACCACTGGTTTAATATTTAACAATGTTATGCATTTTATGGCTTTATCGTATGTTTTTTATGTAAGATCTTAATTTGTTAAGTATCTAGTAACTTAAGTTGTCCGATGAATCTAATGGAGTAAAAAGTTAAATATTTACATCTGAATTGTAATGGATTAGAAATATAAAGTAGCATACAATAAAATACTTAAAGTACAAGCACCTGAAATTTGTACTCAAACACAGTACTTGAGTAAATGCACTTCAAGTCTGTATTGTTGCTGTTGACTAACATCTGGCCTCCCATCAGTCCTGAACAGAGCGGCACTGCACCAGCAGCCAATGGAGAGCATCAAACAGGGTCAGCTGACCTTCAGTCATCCAATCAGAGAACAGAGGAGGGAGCTCAGGTGGTCAAAGAGGAGAAGAACCTGACCTCAACCCCAGAGAAAGCTCCGCCCACCCTGGCCCCACCGCAGCTGGCCCAGCTCCGCACCGAAAATGCCGACTCCTTCGACATGGAGGAGGTACGATGTTCTCCTGCGCTCTCTCGGGTTCTAATATCCAACCTCCTCCCACACAGAGATGTAGTGTTCTTCAGGGTTCTGATGTTTGCTCCTCTCTAATCATGTAAATCACCTTCCATGCAAAGAACGTGTGATGTTCTCCTCTGTTCATAAAACTCACAATCCTACAATGACAAGTGTTGGTTAACGTATCTGTTGTAAAGCAGGCGTGGCTCTGTTCTTGGTGCATTCAGGTGTGATTTAAAGAGATATTTGATGATTGGACAGCTTTTCTGACTCGACTGTCAGTGGAAAACCAAGGTGAAAACCTGTTTGACGATTCTGCATGATGGAGTAAATACACCTGGAACTTCAGGGCAATTTTACCTGCTGACGACCCAGACGAAAGTCTGCTGCTGTAGGTGGACAAGCATGTTGACCCAGTGTATCTGCTTAAAGCCACCCTGTTGTTTACGGACTAGCCAGTTAGTGAAAGGTTTCAGGTTTTTCTTTGAGTGAAGGTGCTGCTCTTTTTTTCTTTATTTTAAAATCCAGTCTGTTGTTTGTCGTTTAGATCCAGAGTAACGATGATGAGGGTCTGCCATCCAGAACTTCCAGAGCCACCGGTGAGTTTACCCCGACCTCTGATGTCAACTTCTTACCTTAATGTCCTGTGGCGTTTTCCTGCGCACAAACAAAAGTTATGTTGACATTCATTTACCCCTCTGCACTTTTTCTTTACATCTGTGTTTACTTGCTAGTAGTCTTCTTCTCACCTGTCTTTGTTGGAATAGTGTGAAACCACTGGCGGGAATATGAGACAATATTGAGACAACATCGGCCCAAGGCTGGGTTACCAACCTGGCAAAGTTTGAACCTGCCCAAGGTCCCCAGGTCCTTAAAGGCCCCAAATCCCTCATGCTTACTTCATATCACTTGGCTCTACATAATTTAATTAATCACAAATTTATTAGAAATTTGCACCATTGAATTAAAATATTAACATGTCCTTCACCCTCCATCTTGTGGCTCTGGTCTGGTCGGTCTAATTAAATTATCAAATTTTCTATTTGTGTCAAATAATTTACAGACAGCAAGGTTGTATTATTCCATCATCAGAGGACTGTAAGGCTGCAACCAACAGTTGCTTTCATCATCAGTAGGCCTGACAGTATTTTCTATAACAATCTATTGATTACTTAGTATATAAAATGTGAGAAAATAGTAAAAAATGCCCATCATTATCCACTGAAGCACAAATGAACATTCAAATGTCTGAACATTGTCAAAAATCCAAAGATGTTGAGTTAACTTTTACAGCAAACTGGGGAAAAACTAGTAAATATTCACCTTTGAGAAGCTGGTACAGGTGAATTTTTGACAATTTTGCATAGAAATGATTTAAATGATCATCAAAATTGTTGCCAGTTGTTTACTGTCAATGACCTAATAAATTAATAAACTAATTATTTAATCTTTAAATTACTGGTTGGTGTCTGAGTGCCAGGGGAAATACTGAAACTGCCATGTATAGAGGGGGTCGAGACCTTGGCAGATTCTATTAAAAGTGTATTAGATAAACTCTTATGTAATGCAGCTCTGTGCCTGACTGATAGGAAACAAAAATCAGCAGGCTCATTAAACAATGTCTGTATTATCAAGGATGTTCAGACCACAAAAGACACGTTCACACATTTGTCAGCACACACAGTCTGCACAGATAGACTGTATAAGTCAGGCTTGATCCAGTAAGTCAGGCTCATATTTTAGGAATTTCAGTTACACAAAGAATACCGAAACATGATATTTTCTCCACCACTAGAGCTAAACTATGCGCATAAATCACCGAAATACCAAAGTAGTGTTATGTAATGTTTTTATTAACTTAAGTCTGCCATCAGGGTTAGACTAGCCTGCTTCAAACACACAGCTCCTTCTATAGCACTTTGTTCAGACTGTAACAATGTGTCTCACTGGCTTAGATAGTAATATCAGTAATTATTGAATGATAATACTACTAATAATAATGATAATAATAATGATGATAATAAAAAAAAAACAAAAAAAAAAACAATAAAACCAACAGGACAAATAAAAAGCCAATAAAAAGAACCAAAAGATAGGATAACCCCAAATTAAAACTCTATTAAAAAGATTTTTTCCTTTTTAAAAATACCAAGTGGCCCAGGAACGATACACTGGCCAAATTCCCTTCAAATTGCATATTTCCATTAACTTGTTTGCGTTCATTCCACATTGCGTCAAGCTCTGTGTGAATACACATTTATTTAGACAGACCTGATTCCACAGGTCTGATACTGCAGGATTGTATCTCTCTAAATCTAGATTTTTCTTTAATGTAATTGTGAAAAAAGTATAAACGTTAAATTGTAATAGTCATTCAACCACACCTGTACTGTATCTTTTATGTAGAACCTCTAACTGTATGATGGTAATTGGCTTGAATAAATTTAAGGGCTTAAATTTAATCCTTAACGAGCCAAATCAGTGTCACCTTTTCATGATTTTCCAAGAAGCCACGAGGACAAGTTAGATTTTCAATAAGGCGTCATGATGATTCTGATAAAGATGAAAGTCTTGCAAGACTTGAAATGCATGTTTCCAAAACGACTGAAATTCCTGAAAGAGCTAAACACTAAAGGCGATAGAAATTCTGAGATTTTTAGATTTTTATAACAATCCTATAGGATTCTGTTGGAAATCAGTATCAGTATCAGTTTGTTACATGGCACAGTAAAAGATATAGGGATCCAGAGCTGTGCCCTTTTTGTATTAGTCAAAAATCCTGGCAGTAGCATTGTGGGTAACAGTAACAGTAACAGTAATTTAATTTAGACCTTTCAGCATTGCTCTGAGTTGAAGAATACAATGAAATTGTTTTTTTACGATTCTTTAAATTGACAAATCAAATTTTGGCCTGAGTCTAAATCACTCATATCTGTTTAACCAGATTTAAAACACAAAATCTGACTGGAGCTTCTGTCTCTCCACTTTATATCCTCCAAGTAGAGTCTCTGCTGAGTATCTATTGAGTATATTTCTGTATATAAGAGTGTATATATGAGGGTTTATACTGTATAAACACAGTCTCTTTCAGTATGCAGCAGACATTTTTCATTTGTCTCAATTTACTCAGATCTCAGGCAGGACAGACTCTTTATGTTCAGTATAAATGAGTCTACTCTGCCACCTGCTGGACAGATTTGGTACTGCAGAATAATCATGATGTTTTTTATTCTCTGTGTCTCTCTCTCAGATCTGTTGAGGACAGTCAGTCAGCAGTCAGACAGCAGTGGTTTTGCTGAGGAGCCCTCAGCCGACTCCAACAGCTACCTCAAGGTCTGTTTGAGTGTTTTATTCAAAATCTTCATCTGAGCTTAGGTCACCACCTTTGACCCTTTTAAATTATTTGAACTGACTCATTTAATTCCAGTCAGAGTCTCATCACACCAGGAGGAGAAACACGCCTGCAGATTAGTCACAGGTGAACTGCAGGAAAATTATTTAATGGTGTGTAATAAGAGCTTGTATCCCAGTCTGGATCATTTATCTTTCAGGAAAAAAACATTCAGAACCACTTTAGCTGCTGCAGAGTCTCTAACGTCTGTAGAAAGGGTCCAGCAAATAAAATCCTTCAGACTTAGAAATAAGGACTCAAACACACACATTGATATAAGTAAGTTATTCACAAATTTGCCTCAGTGGGCTTTACAATCTGTACAGCATATGATACTGTCTCTACGTAGACCCTCAGTAGATGTCAGGCTTTTCTTTTAAGAGGGAAAATGATTTGATTTTCCATATGAAAACACAAGAAATTACATTATTTTACAATTTTTGGCATTTATTAATGGCAGAATTATTCCACTCAACTCATTATTGAATATGAATCTCATGGTGAATTTAATGCTGCTGCTACACTTAATCTTATTATACTAAACCACTAATTGGCTCCAAATTTCTGCTTTGAATTTACTTCACAGCGCAGCAAAACCTTGCTTGTGACCTCTTACAAAACTCAGTGTGCAGTTTGGATCCATTGTCACATTTTAGATGTGTAGGAGTTGTTGGCAGTTCAGTGATTGTTTTCCCTTCAAAACTTCTCAGATGCTTTTGTTTAAATAACTGTTTGATATTCAAAGAGGTAAAATTATCCAATATTTCCCAAAAAAATCAAAGATTATATAAGAGCCCCCCTAAAAAAATCAGTTAATATAAATTTGTGCAGCAGAATGAGACTTTTACTTTTGATACTTAAAAGTAAATATTAATAGTAATGTACTTTGACTTAAGCAGGTGACTTCTTCCATGTCTAGTGATTAATTGATACTTAATTTTAATTAGGTGCAGGAAAGTAGTGACAGCTGTGACAGTGAGACCACTGTGACATCACACCCGTCACAAGATGTGGCCACGCCCCTCGCACTGGACCAACCAGCGTTCATTTTGCCAGATGCCAGAGAGGAAGAGGCGGGGCCTGGTGGCGCTGGTGAGGCTGATGGGAGGAGCAGATCCAGGGAAGAAGACGAGCATGATGGGAGTTCAGAGGAGGTTACACAGTACACAGCTCACCAGCTCCCCAGGAACAGACCAATGGGAGAGCAGCAGAATGAGACCCGGGACCAGGAGCCAGCTGAGAATGGGGGCCAGACTGATCCTGAACCAGAACCACAACCAGAACCGGAGATTCTACATAGTATGTCTGCTGTAGAACAAGAACCACAAGACACTCAGAACCAGACAGAGACCGCTGCGGACACAAAGCCCCCTACAATGGGAGTGAAAGATGGGGACGAGACCCAAGAAGAGCACGCATCCTTGGACGGTTCTGATTCATCCTGTCCTTCTGCTCCATCCTCTCCGGTCCTCAGTGCTCTGAACCGAGCCAAACAGTACCAGCTGAGCAGGGGTGGGCTGAGGGTCGAGACCCCAGGGAGAGGACGAGGAAGACGTGGCATCCCCCTACAGAGGTCCTCCTCCCTGCCCTCCTCGCTCCTCTCGCCCTCCAGGGTCGTGTCCTCTGTCAGGATCCAGTTTGGACGAGGACAGCCGTCGTCCACCCAGCCCAGGTTCTCCTTCAAATACAACCAGGAGGCCGGAGAGGACAAGGAAGATGAGGAGGACAGTGAGAAAGCGGAGGAGGAAGGACAAACCAACTGTCTGTCCACTCTGATCATAAACCCCTCCTCCTCGTCTCACTCTAACAACCAACCACTAAGGCTTCCCACAGATTCCCCCATCCCACCTAAAGCCATCCCACGCTACCTGATGAGGTCATCCTACTCCCTGCAGAGCCCCAGCCCTCCTCCTGATTTGTCACCAGGAGGCCATGCCCCCTCCTGGAGCACCCAGAGCGTCCCTGATCTTTCCTCCAATCAGCAGCAGCCTGGCCACTTCCAACAAAACCTGAGTGCCAACCAAAACCAGCAAAGTTGGAATCGAGCACCGATGTCATTCTCTTATGCTAACCCAAATCCTAATCCGACAGATCAGTACTTAAGTCCCAGTCCCAACCTTAGTCCCAGCCTTAACCCCAGCCCATACCACTTCACTCTGAACCCTCACCCGCAGTACCCCTCCCCTCTCCATCCGTACGCCAGTCTTCCCAACCTCCACCACAACCACTCCTTGAACCACCATTCCAGTCTGACTAGTCTCCACCAGCCTACAACTCCCCCAGTCCCCCAGCACGGCAGCCTCTCCAACTTGCATCAGCCCTCATCTTCCACAGCTCATCACCACCTCAGTATGGGTAACCTGCATCCCGGATCTCCCATAATGCACCACCAGGGCTACAACCATTCGTACAGTCATCATTCGCCTTACCATGCCGCTCCTCATGGCTCACAGTTTGCCTCTCCCTACCTGGGTTACCATGGCTACAACACGAATCCAAACCTAGGGTTCCCCCACCCTGTCAACCAGTGTCCGCTGTCGGCCCCAGAGCACGGCCTCCATCCGGGTCTCGCGCCGACTGTTCCAGGCTTCCTCCCGGGCCTGACGTCAGCCCTCAGCCAAGGTCACAGCCTCCACCCGAGTCTAGGACCCGGCCAGGGCCCGTCCAGCACCGAGATGCAGCTGAGGAGAGTTCTGCATGACATCAGAGGGACGGTTCAGAGTCTGAGCCAGGTTAGTCCTCTGCAGTCGCACTCTCTCAAGCTCCTGTTACTTCAGCTCTAGTCGCTGTAGCTGTAGTCTGTGGTTCTGGTCCTGCTTGTAAACACACGTTAAAGTTATTTTGTTATTCATGTAAAGTGAGTGTTCGTCTTCCTATCCTCCATCCAGAACCGAGCCGACACTCCGGACATGTTCAGTGAGCACAGAGCAGCTCAACCCAGCCACCAGGTACTGTCATCCCTCGACACCCCTGTAATTTACATCCATCTTCCTTTTCCTTCACACAGTAAACACAGTAGTTAAATTTGTGTTTTTAAATCCAGTGGTGAAAGTCCCTGCAGTCTATTTAAATCACACTATATATAGCTTTTAGTGGATTTCCATGACATGAACACATTCTGTATTCAGTCATGTAATAAATTCACATATTAGCTTTGCATAATATAAAATTTACATACTGTCCATCCAGGAGGCAACAGAGTGGACTGTTGTTGTCGTTAGTAACGATAAAGTGTGTTTCACTTTATCTCTCTCTCTCTCTCTCTCTCTCTCTCTGTTTTCAGTCTCTGGCAGAGTTTCAGCAGAAGAGGCGGAGTCTGAACGTGTTCCGCAGTCAGATGATGGATCTGGAGCTGTCAATCATCCGACAGCAAGCTCTGGTCTATAAACACCTGAGCCCTGCTGACAGGTGACTCATGACAGCAAGAGGATACATGTTTCACAGTAATCTGTCCTGTGTTGACATGTGATACTAGCAAACCTTGTGTATGTGTGTGTGTATGTGTGTGTGTTCATGCGTGTAGGATGGAGGTGGAGCAGCTTCAGTCTCTGAGATCAGCAGTCAGAGAGGAACTGCAGGAGCTGGAACAGCAGCTGGAAGATAGACTGATGGAGCTGACACACACACAGCACAGGGTATATACACACATTACGCACACAAACACACACACACTACAGAGTATATGCAGGAAACACAGATATACACAAGCAACACAAACCAGAGAGTATGTGCCGACCACCCACACAGCAGAATATGTGAACACACAAAACACAAAATGCACAAACAACGGAATTAAGACAAAACAGGCTGTACACAGAAAGCACACACACCACAGGGTGTACTACACAAAATACTCAATACAGGGTATAAAAAGAACACACAATACACACACAACTTAAGGCATATACACAGAGGGCACACATCACAGGGTATAAACGCACACACACACACACACACACACACAATAAGGTACACAAACACAAAAACACACAACACGCACATACATACCATGGGACACATACACTCAGCTAACACAAATACAATACACATACTAATACACACAACACAGGGTATACACACATAAGTCACACGTATGTTGTACTCTACCTGTAACACATTTAACACAGTGAACATACACGGACAAGTTAAAAACACACACACACACACACACACACACAACAAAAGGTATACACTGTACAGGCAATATATCCATATATCCATATATATATATATATATGGATTGACTAGTCAGCTACCATAACTGCAATAAGTTATCAACCTCTTTGAGAACATGTGACATGACATTAGAGTAATGTTGTCAGTCCTGCTTTCCTCCCCAGGGTCTCCATAGAGACAGCAGTGTTGACAGCCTGTCTACCACCTCTGCACTGAGAGCCATGGAGCCGGTCAGCACAAACACACACACACACACATACACGTTTATTCTCAAGCTAATAATGCTAAAGTTTGTCTAAATGTAATGTTTCCCTGTCTTTCCAGGTGTCAGACCTCCTCAGAGAGCAGCTCTTCCTCCAATCAGAGCTCAGCTATGATGGTAACGCTCCCTCCACCAACCCCTCCTCCCGATCATCCAGTCCAGTCCGAGGAAGAGCGGAAGGAGAAGGCGAGCAGAGACAAGGCGTGTACAAGGCATCAATCAACATAACCCCCATCCCTCCTCCTCGACCCAACACACAGACAGAGGAAGAGAAGGAGAAGAAGGAGGAGGAGGAGGAGGAAGAGGATGGAGAGAGGAACAGAGGAGGAGAGGGAGGTGGAGAGGTACCGGAGGTGGAGGGAGCAGCAGGAGGAGTCAGAGTGGAGAACCTACAGCAGCTCATCAGAGAGGTAACAGCCTGTTAGCACTTTGACTTTCTAGTAACTTTACTACAAGTCAAACAATCGATGGAAAATATAGAAAAAAAGGATACATCAAGATCAATGATCTTCAAGCAGTTAAACAAGTGAAGTCATGGGTAAGCCATTATGTAAATGTTTAATGTTAACTGTGTGCACAGACGATAAACATTTCCAAACAGCCAATGAGAACTGGTTGTGTTTGGAAACATTTTCAGGGAAGACAGCAGCTGTTGAAACGGTTTCATCACCTCTGTCTGTGTTTCCCAGATTCGAGAGAGCTTGGCGCAGGAGGTCCGACGGGAGATCTACAGCGAGCTGTTGGCTGCCGTGTCGCCTCGGCAATCGCCCCTTCCCACCAGACAACACCGCCTGTAGTCATGCCAACAGCAGAGCACCACTTCTTTGACCTTCAGCCTTAGTAACTACAGCCTGAGCAGCACCACTGTCTGTCTGTAACACTGTATAGCTGAGTAACACTGTCTGTGTGGAACACTGTATGTCTGTAACACTGATGATGAAATGAACACCCCCCACCCCACCCCCCCACCTCACCTGTGGCATGCCCCCCCCTCATCAGTGAGAGGCAGAGGACAGAGCCTCAGACAGGAGAGGACGTTTCCACTATCTAGTTGGTTCAAGTGAGGTAGTGCGATGCATGCTGGGAACGCCAGTCTGGACCAGCCTGTCCACGCCTCCTCTTACAGCATCCATCAGAAATGTGTTTTCTTTTCCACATCCTGTTTCCTGTTTCTAAACTGTTGTGATCAAAAGTGTAAAACTACTACCACTGCCACTAATACTATGACTACAACTACTAGTACTGCTAACAGTACTGCCACTATTACAACCACTACTAATCCCAGTTTTGAGGCTGTCCTGATCAAGTTCAAATTCATGTCCCCTTATTGATATTTTCCCACATAATACAGCTGTGCTGCAAGTTCATTTAGTAATAATAATAATGATAACAACAACAACAACAACAACAACAATAATAATAATAATAATAATGATAAGCAACTTGTAACTCAAAACATATTTATTGCTGTCGCTAGGACACTGTTTGAATTATTCACAAATTGATCAGGGTTAAATGTAGTCAATAGCGACTGTTCAGAACTACAGAGATTACACACAGTTAGATCACTCTAATTACCAAAAAACGTAAATATTTCCTCTTGTCCCTCGTTCCAGTTTTGAGATTTCTGTCTATACCGCAATATGATAAAGGTAAATTTCATTAGATGTTTTTGCCACTCACAGCAATTCAAAAAATGGCTTTTAAAAGATTCAAAACAGAAACAGTGTCTCTGTTACTGTGAATAATCCACAGAACAGCTGCTCTTCACAGTTTTCATTGGGAGTATGTCTTCAGTAGAAGAAGTTCAAGTGAAAACAGCCAAATAACAGGGACAATGTTTCTGGGAATGTTGCGCGTTGAATTTTTTGGTTACGGTTTAGTTTAATTTGTGTTTCCTGTGGCTTCGTCACAATAAAAGCTACCTTGTGTAAAGCAGCAGCTTAATACAGCTCTGTTATGGAGAGCTATAAGAGAGATATAGGGGAGCGAAACGTAAACAGAGAGGCTGAGATCAATGAGATGAAATTACAAACAGTAACTCTGTATTAAATGCTGCATGGTTCTCTCTGAATCCCTTGAATGGCAGACAACACTACTATACAGAGAGGGAATAATAGAATGTAAATGGAAAAACAGGGTTTGATTTCACAAAAATCTAAAGATTTATATCTATAAATTAAATTTTTCAATGCTGTGAAAACCTCAAATGAAATTCAATTGTCTTCCATTGTGTTGAGGTGGGGGCAAACATCTCAGAGACACATTTTGAGGTATACATAAAACTTTGCGTTGGAGAAACACCACCTGAGGGAGATGGAGAAAATATCTTTCTTTTTATATAATTTGGTTGAATTGAGTCTAAAATGTGTTGACAGAGCAACACAGGGGATTCCTTTTAAAAATACTATAAACGCCTTCATCATCTTTTAATCTATGCACTCATGCCTTTTAGTAAGAGGTTACATTCCTTAATCTTTAATAAAAGTCGGCTGAGGGTCAAACTGGGAGCTTCTACACCTTAAAATTACTCATTCCATGCACATTTCAGCTTAACGTAAAAGGTTTTTAGAGGCTTTTAAGGGATTAAATTAAAAAATGATGATGCTTCAGCTGTCAACATTCCTTCTTCATGATCACCATCATCATCATCATCATTATGCTTCTCTTTACTTCACCTCCTTCACAGCTGATTCTGTTCATTTCAGTGTTTTCTGTGATGTGACATCGCAGGCTGGTCAGTTCATAAACAACTCAATTAAGATATGTGTAGGTCACAATAACTTGAAGTTTTCAACTTTTTAAAATGAGGTCATGTTCTAAAGCTACTGCATTATTATAATTTATTACTGTCACTGCAGCCCACAAATGTTCGCTAACAAATAGCTCCAATGCTGATAGCTGCTAAAAACCACAACGTCGCCTTTTTACATTTTCAGACAGCGTTGGAGTCGTTGGAGAGTGAATAGTTTGATGTCTTGATGGAACTAGGCTAGCACTTTCCCCCAACTTCAAGTCTTTGTGCTAAGCTAGGCTAAACACATCCTGAATGCATGGTTGTAATTTAGCAGGTGATGAGGTTAGTGTGTGATATCTTGAGGTACTGTGGAGGTCAGGCTTAGAGGTCAAAGGTTATTCTACAGCAGGAGCAGGTTTTGGTAAGTTGTCATAGCAGCGGTGATGATGATGATGATGATGATGTTGATGATGATGTAATGACCGGTCAGGGGGAGGGGCTTAGTGAGTGGGGCAGTGTAGCTCAAACCTTAGCTGTGTTAGCATGTTAGTTTCACGCTGTCTGATGACAAATCTTTGTGCAATAATATGAACATACAGTATATTCTGATTACTGAGATTATTGTTAATAGATTATCAGTAATTCACTGCTAACATTTCAGATGCAATCAGTCATCCCACAAACTGTCTACCTGCATGTCACATACAAATTAATCTGAAGCTTGTCTTCCTCTTCACACAGAATCTACAGAACTGATTGATCACTGACCAATTAATTACGACTCACTGAACATCTGTTTTCTTCTTCATTGAAGCCTGTGTGTATTGTCTGTGTGGTCACTCAAAGGTTTCCGGATACCATCAGTTATTGAAGACGGCAAATCTTAGTAGCTGAGGTGAAACGAGCACTCGGCACCCTCCACAGATGAGTGTGATTGGCTCAGACGCCTGTCAATCATGGCAAACACTCCCCAAATACCTCTTTTTTTTAAATCTTCTTAATGGAACAATGATTCTGAAAATTTCCACACAGGCTCACATTAGAATTGATATTATCTACTGAAAGCTGAACTTTGCGTAGGCTTACATTAATGTTCATTCTTGATTTTTGGGAGCAATTTAAAGAGAATATAAGCTCAAAGGTCCCACTTACTAATAATTTTGATCTTTCAGAGACAGTCTTCATTCAGCAAATGGAGCTGATAGGTGTCACCATGTGATCTTAATGTGAACTTTCAATCATGTGAATGCTCCAAATTGTTATTAACTGGACCACTGACCTTCGATTCTCTTCATCGTTTATTGACTTTGTGTTTGTGGAAAAGTTTTTTTGTCATGTTTCACTGATCACAAACTCTGCTCTGCTGGACAAACACTCACTGTGAGCGCCAAGGCTCGAAATGCTTTTTGTTTTTTTTTTACTGATCAAGGATCCTTCACACACTTCTAATTACACTTTACTGGTTGACTGTTGGTGTCTATTAATTTCTGTCGATGTCTATTAATGATGATGTGTATTTTGTACTGATGTCTTGTCAGCGGGATGCAGGGAGGGATCACTCTGTAGAGATAATAATAAAGATGTATTTATTTTCAGTACAGATGAGTGCTGCCTCACTTCTAATGTCATTGTCTGTGTGTCTGTGTGTGTGTGTGTGTGTGTGTGTGTGTGTGTTTGTGTGTAGAAGGAGGGCTGGTAAGCAGTTTAACACTAAATCTTCATAAGAACCCTCCAGTGGGTTTTGCATCAGTTTCCAATCTTAAACCTGCACACAAGGATAGAGAGAGTACTCGAAGCTCATACCTCTGCCAGGGCTGCAACACTGGGTAACGGTAACTTATCAGTCAGTCAATCAAACTTTATTTTAATATCACCTTTCATACTGGTTCATGCAATTCAGAGTGCTTTTCAAATGACTGAGAAGCCAATAATAAAATAAATGTGAACAGTGAAAAAAATTGAGACTAATGCGCACACACACACACACACAAAAAGAAATGTAATAAGTATAAACTGATAAAAACCAAAGCCATGTTGTACAAATACTCAGAGATACCGATTAACATTTTATAAAGAAAACTTTTAATAAGCATATTAACAGCATTGTTACAGAAAACCACCCTTTGACTGACATTTCAACTAATTTAATTTAGACTTTAGAATTTAGATTTCATGTTTCTTTTTTCCACCATCATAACTCCTTGTTTTCCTTTTCTAACTAAGGGATGAAAACACAGCATCCTTGGGGGAGGCAGTTATCATCACCACCAGGGGGCGATACATAAACATCCCCCAACGTTCAACCTGGCAACTTTTATTGTGAAATCCGGAAACTATACGTGCCCCGGAAGCATTGTTGGTTATTGTAGGAAGTTTTCCGCCAGAAAAGCGACGCTGGTTCAACGGAGGGACGAAAAGTCGGGAAGGAGAACGGTAAGACGACATTGAAACTTAAAATATAGAAGGAGCAGAAAGAGTTTATCGAAGAAAAAGTCGCTGGGTTTCTTTGCTCCAGCTGGCTAATAACCGGCAGTTTAACTACGTACAGAAAATGTAGCATTAGCAGCTTAGCTAACTCTAGCTGATTCAAACACACATGGCGATAAAACTGAAACGTTTGTTGGAAATGATTTAACAGTTACTTATTATACTGTTTATAATGTTTTAACATCTTGCCCAAAGTAATTTTTAAATGATTAATTTACACGTACGGACAATATCCGGTCACGTATCATAGTGTTCGCTGTTCCTGTATATTACCCACAGGTAAATCTAAACTTTCTTTAAAAGTTATAAGCATTTCTGTTATGTATGCTATATGTGTATTTTTCTGAGATTAAGTTTAAGTTAAGTAGACAGCATTGAAAAATAACATTTGTAAAACATAGGAGCATGTCTTTACATCAGCGCTGAAATGATTTTCTGAATAGATCGGTTATTTGATTTGATTTTCAAGCAAAATAATCCAAAATATGTTTTATTTCAATGTTGATGGTTTGAGCAAAGCGTGGATTTTTTTTAAAACCTTGCTAAACGGTCTTAAAGTTAATCTGGCGCATATTGTTGTTAGAACAACAATTCTGAGAACTCCTTCAAAATATAGCTAAGACCTGTCATGTTGAAGGTGAGAACAGGTAAATTATGCAGATCACCTTAAAGTAGTTATTGGAACATCAAATAAGCATTAATCCAGCACTGAAAATATTTTGCTGTTTTATGTAATTAACAGTTATGTCAGATAATGTCCCTATCACAGACATGGTAGGGCAGCCAGAAAGTATTGATAGACAGTGGTCTCTTCATGGGATTTATTGATAGTAAGAAAAATAAAGATTATTGGGTGGAAAAATTCTCTTTGTTAAGCAACAGAATCTGTATTTTTCTTTATGTATGAGATGATGTGTGATGAAGATAAAAAGAAAAAAATTTAACTATTTTGATCAATAATTAATTGTGTGAACAATTTTTTAATGAAATGTAAAAAAAAAAACAAAAAAAAAAACACTGTTTCCATCTCCACAAGTATCAATATTTTCTGTGTTTATCCTATGATAGCAAACTAAATAGATGCATTAATACATTTTGATAAGTTACTTTTGTGATGGACTTTTTTGGGATAGTTCATGGACCAATCAATTATCAGGAAAAGAATCAATGAAATTGATCATGAAAATAGTCCTTTGCTGCAGCCATGGGTATATGTGTGTGTTTTCCAGGTATGGACTCTCCAGGCAGAAGTCGAAGTCCCAGTCCTGCGCAGAGAAAACATAGTGGTAAGCAGAATTGGCTGTCACTACTTTGTTCTATTGTTCTGGTAACAGTAGCTGTCCTTGTAGCTGCAGTTTTAATATTCATCTCCATGTCTTTTCTTCAGGAACTTCAGAGGACGAGTCCAGTCCAGCAGCAGAAAGACCCCAAAAGGCTGGCTCGGTAGAGAGAAGCCCGAAAGAGGGAGCGTCCCCTCAGGCCAGTCCTGCAGGCCGCAGCCCCTCCAGGAGCCCCGCCTCTAGCAGCTCAGACAGCAGCAGCAGCAGTGATGATGAGGATGAACATAATGGGGCACTGAGGAAGATTAGGAGCAGCGTGGCCCAGATCAAAGTAAGCACGGACTGATATAAACATGTTTTATTACTCAAAGTGATGCATAATTTTGCAATTCTGGACAGCTGGTCTCACAATGTCATGTGGTCTGCAGTGTTAATTTTCATGGCTTTGTTAGACAGAGTGGTCTTGGTTAGAGTAAGCTCACTTGCTTCATGACAAAGACCAGTGAAGAGCATCTTTGCTAAATAAAGATGCAGCTTGATGATTGACAGAATCACAAATACAAGGGAACTTTGTGTCCATTACTGTCAACTTAGACATGAACTCACCAGATACCCACAAGCTTTTACTTAATGTAGAAACCAAAGCTGCTGCCTTGTCTCTTTTACAGCTGAAGTAAGACTTTAAAAAAAAAAATGGCAGCATTTTTTTCTCAGTGTTTCCCACAGAATTAGATTCTATTTGTGGTGGTAGCTGATGAGAGGTAGGGGAAGGGTGTAATACCATATTAAATGATTATATACAGTATTATTAAATAATACCATGTATTATTAAATAATACTGTATGTAAGGTGCTCCTTTGCAAAGTACTTTTTGATGAATAAATAACTGAGCAATATACATCGTTTTACATTGTGTTTATCAGAAATTAGAAAGCCTTTATTGTCATTGAACGCTGAGGGGCTGAACAAATCAATAACACTATGCACAGCTCTACAATGAAATAAAATTTTACCCATTTGAAATAGTAATAAGAAATAAATAGAAAATCAGTATGTGGTGGTCAGTTTTCTGTTGGTCTAGTGTTCTTTGTCGAGTTCATGTCCAAGTCCATCCTGCATTCAGATAGATCCAGATCATTTTAACATGTAAAGACAGAAGGGAATACGGCTCACACTCTGTTTGTTTGTTGTTCCAGAGGTCCAGGTCCAGGTCCAGGTCCAGAGAGCAAGACAGATCCAAGTCCAGAGAGAGAGATGCGTCCAGATCCAGGTCCAAATCCAGAGAAGAAGACAGATCCAGGTCCAGAGAGAGGGACAGATCCCGAGGAAGAGAAAGATCAAGGTCCAGAGGAAGAGACAGATCCCGGTCCAGGGGAAGAGACAGATCCCGGTCCAGAGGACGAGACAGGTCCAGGTCCCGGGGACGAGACAGATCCAGATCCAGAGAGAGAGAGCGTGACCGGGAGCGCTACGACAGAGGACGATATGCTAGGTAACACACAGACAAAAACGGACCCACATATCTTGGTATCAGTTAGCTTGTAGTATTTTTGTAAGTGACCTTTTATTACTTTAATGTAAGATGATCAATATGTTAAAGAAAGTTGTGACACGTGGATTAAATTCTTCTAAATACAGTATTACTCATTTTACAAGTTTTATATATTTTTAAAACTCTCATTCAACTCTCATAAATAAAAAGATTTTACTTTTTTTTTTTTTTTTTTTTTTTTTTAAAGTTTTTAAAAACTCTTTTAATGGTGAAATTGTGCTGCATTAGTAAACATAAATGTACTCCGACCACTAAAACCACCAGACATTTTTAAACCACATCAGACCAGTTCAGACCTTGGGGATGTTTTGTAAAGGTGGTCTGGAAAAGCAAATGCTTAGTGTGAAAAACCTGATTTGAGTGACTAACAGTCTCAATTAGGTGAGTGTTCATGATCTGAAACAATTCACGGTGAAGAAGACAGAGATGTGAAGAGAAAACTGTACTATGTAGTACTATCAATTGTGTTGTTACAGTTCTGTAAAATTGTAATTTTAACGTAATAACATGAATAATTGAATGTTTTTGTCTCACCCCCGTCTTCCCTTGATCTGCCCAGAGATCGCTATGACGATCGCCGTGACAACAGGAACGGGCGTTTTGACCGGCGGAGCAATCGGGATGCAGAGTTTGATCACAGGAGACGTGGCCGCTCCGCCTCCTCGCCGAGAGAAGGAGAGCCGGCGGTGGCCAACGAGCCGCCGGTCAAGAAGAAGAAGGAGGAGCTCGACCCGATCCTGACGAGAACCGGTGGAGCTTACATCCCCCCCGCCAAGCTACGCATGATGCAGCAGCAAATCACTGACAAGAGCAGGTAAGAGCGTGTTTACTTAGTTGGTTTATAGACATGAGGATTTAGGGATGGGGTTTGATTGGATTATAAATCTGAATCCAGTTCAGAATCTGCTCCTTAAATCCAAATTCTTTCTAATCCAATCTAATACATAGTTTTTTTAGTTTGTTGGTGGCAAATTAAGTAACAAAAGATAGAACTTGATGTTTAAGAATCTAGCTTTTTTCTAATCACGTCAGTAAAACAATTGTTTATTTTAATTGTGATTTATAGACCAATTACTAGAAAAGCACGACAATGACATTAATAGAAATTACGATAATTAACTATCAATTCAGAACTATGGACACTCTACTGTGCTGAAGGGTTGTAAGGCTTTCCCCACATGTTTTGTCATTACTCTCTTCATTAACCCTATCCTGTCTTTCCTTTTGCTGTGTTTGCTCCTCACTAGGGGGCTGTAGAAGCAAGAGTAAAAACACAATGAAAATTAAACTCATTCTGCTTTATCATTCAGTGAATATCAATTAAATAAATCACTGGTATTTTACATAAACAACGTGCTTAAGGTTTCCTGAGGGTAAACTTGTACCACTGCTACAAGTTGCAGAATCTCAGAAATTCCACAAGTTCTTACATAAACATGTTGAACCTGATGTTGCATGTAGTATCAGAAAGAGAGGCAAAAGAGACTAAACATAGAATGAATAAAAGATTTCATTAGGGATTCATTGGCTGCAGAACGTAACAAATTTGGGTATTTTACCAACTTGGAACCGGATCCAAAATGGAACTGGCAGTTGGGACCCATCCCCACAAGGATTGGAAACCATCCTCTCTTTTTATTTTAACTCCAGTCCTGTTTACGCTCTGTTACTGCTGATCATTTTTCTTGTGGAGACTTGAGACTTGAGACTTGATGCAGAGGGAAAATCCATCTTAATACAGATTTAGTCACCTCATTGTTTGCTTGAGTTGTGTTTTTATTATATGGTAAATTGGTTGAATGTGGTGCATTCAAAGACGCTCTGACAGGAAATAAAACCTAAATGACTAAAAAAAAATCAAATATGGACACTGAACAAAAATGTGAATGTGGTTATTTGTTACACTAAAAGATGTACTGTTTTTATATATAATAATATGTTCTTGCATTTTAACAAAACTACAAAACACTCCCTGCAGCCAACTGCATTAAACCTAACTTTTGAGGAGCAGATTTTATTGAACTCACTTAACTTGTATCAACTCTGTTCTGAGGTGTGTTACGGAAATCTTGACTCACACCCTTTAATCTGTGTGTGTTGTTGCTGATGCCCCGCCTCCCGTGCAGCCTGGCCTATCAGAGGATGAGCTGGGAGGCCCTGAAGAAGTCCATCAACGGTTTGATCAACAAAGTCAACGTGTCCAACATTGTCAACATCATCCAGGAGCTGCTGCAGGAGAACATCGTCAGGGGGAGGTGAACAATAACACACACCCATAAACAACTGCACATTAACACTTAATATGCAAATATAAACATTTTAGGTAGTGTTAGAAATTTATGTGACAGTTGAAGTGAAACTGATTTTGTTGTAGCTGTTTCAAATGAATCGGAAAATTCTTTCAACAAAGTGCCATCAGCCATTTTTGGACACTCATTAACTCATTTGTTGTCTTTCTCAAAGTCACGCTTCCTGACTAGCATGATTGATTATAGAGATTTTTTTTCTGTTGTACCTGGAGGTCATGTAACTGTCGTTTTGTCTGTCCTTCAGGGGTCTGCTGGCTCGCTCAGTGCTCCAGGCTCAGGCAGCGTCTCCGATTTTCACTCACGTTTATGCTGCCGTCGTTGCCATTATCAACTCCAAGTTCCCCCAGATTGGAGAACTGATCCTCAAGCGTCTCATCCTGGCCTTCAGGAGGAGCTACCGCCGCAACCTCAAGGTACCTGTCTGACTGACTATATGAACAATAACCTGACTATATACCAGCCTGTCTGACAATCTGGGGAACAAAATGTGCATCAGGTTCTGATCCAGCGTCTGGTTTCAAATAAACATGAATTGATGTGTGTCTCTATTTTCCAAGAGGTGCAAGAACCAATGCAAGAAGTGCTCCTATAGTTTAGTATTTTCCTGATGTTGAAATTAATTTTGCTCATCTGTGTGGTGTTTTGATGCCCATTAGTAAAAAAGGGGATTTAAACTTTGAGAATAGACGTCTCAGAACAACATCTGCTTCTGCCACAAAGTCTCCCCACAGGAACTTTGGTAATTCACTCAACAAGAGCAACTTGAATACTTGGACCAAATGCACAATAATAATTAAATAATGCATAAAATGTAAATAAGCTATTTTAATAAATTACACATGAACATGTAGATGTGTTTAAATCTGCATCAGAAATTCATTTTTAATGTGGTAAAATGAGGAACATTAGTGAATCGGTCTTATCTATAAATGAACATGAGTGTTACGTAAGTGTTGCTTACAGTATCTGTTGCCCACAGCTGCTTTTATACTGAATGAAAATCTTCCCCTTCAGTTCATTAAATCCCTGCGGCTGTGTGAAGGCAGCACGATAGATATGTTGATAAATTTGCAGCCTCTGTTTTGAGAAGTGCCGCATCACAGCACATTTTCGTTATGCACGGCCCGTCCACTGTGTTTACTGTAATGAAATCACACGCACATGACTCCAGACTGCTGCAGAATAACCGCACATACACCTCTACACACGTCAGACAGGTAGATTAGGATTTGGTATTCTGACCATTTATGCAGGAGATGCAGGTTTTATGACACTGACATTAAATTTACTCTTCTTGTTATCATTGTAAGTAGTAGCAGCATTAAGGTCTGCGATGTATTAAAGCCTATCTGTCTTTTGTTTTCCAGCAACAGTGCCTGACAGCCTCAAAGTTTGTGGCTCACCTCATCAACCAGAACGTGGTAGGTAGTGCCATCTGACTTTAGCATGGATGAAGGATTTGAGTGTTGGTGCTCAGCTCTAATCAGGTGTGTTTACTCCTCTCTCGCTCTGTCTGCTGCGATGTCTCGCTCCCTCAGGCCCATGAGGTTTTGTGTCTGGAGATGCTCACTCTGCTGCTGGAGCGACCGACTGACGACAGTGTGGAGGTCTCCATTGCCTTCCTGAAGGAGTGTGGCCTCAAACTGACCGAAGTCTCCCCTCGAGGAATCAACGGTACACTGCAAACTCATGATTATTGTCAACTTTTATTTATTTTTTCAGGGATACATTGAGTGTTAGCCTCATTTTCAATGATGCTGAGATTACGTAAGCAGAAAGAAAACAAACCAAGCAGAAGAAATACAAAAGTCTGTTCCTCATAAAAACAATAACATTCAAAGACGTTACGATTTAAAAGCATATTTCAAAATGGTCCCAGTCGTTATTATAACTCATCGTGGCTGATCATCTCAGTTAGAGCTGAAATGATTATCCTTTAATTATTTAAGGCAAAGTCACAAACAAAAACACCAAACATTCAGTGCTCCCAGCTCTTTAGATTGGAGGATTTGCTGCTTTTGCCTTTGTTATATCATTGTTTACTCCATGTCTTTGGGTTTTGAACTGTTTGCTTGAATGCTGGAGAATCAGACTTGTGATCAGAAGGTTCCTAGTTCAATCCCTGCAGTCTGGTTGGATAAAGTGAAGGAGCAGCAAAGTCCTTTCCTAATGACTGTGTTCAAAGGTGAATAGATAGATAGTGAAACTATTCTAGATAAAAAAGTAAAAGAAATGTAAATAATCCAGTTCAGATCCACTGTTAAGAGCCAAGTCAAATAACATCAAACGTCAGCTTCTTCAAACCTGATTCATCACAAAAACATCATTATTTTAGGGACTTTGTGTCCCCTGAAATAGTCTTCTAAGAAAATCCCCAAGAAAATCAAAAAAAAGTCACCAAAATATTTCTAGCCTGACAATTTGAGCTCAACCAGCTCAACCTTATCCTTTAAACTAAAGAATATTGCATTTATAGGAGAAATAAATACAAGATGGATCCCAAATATTAGCAGGTGATCAGAAACATGTCTGTCTCTTCTCTCAGCCATATTTGAGCGTCTCAGGAACGTCCTCCACGAGTCGGCCATCGATAAGAGGGTCCAGTACATGATTGAAGTGATGTTTGCCATCAGGAAGGACGGTTTCAAAGATCATCCGGTGATCCCAGAAGGCCTGGACCTGGTGGACGAGGATGACCAGTTCACCCACATGCTGCCGCTGGACGATGAGTACAACACTGAGGACATCCTCAGTAAGAGCTGGATAGGGAGGGGAGGAATCTACTGGGGTCTAAGTGTTTATGTGGTAGTACTAACGGTGTGTTTGTGTTCACTCAGATGTGTTTAAGATGGACCCAGACTTCCTGGAGAATGAGGAGAAATACAAAACCATTAAAAAAGGTGAGAACGTGCATAAACGTCCGACTCTGTCCAATCAGCCATCACGTCCTTCACAGTTTAACCAATCCGCTGTCACCTCCTCCTGACAGATATCCTGGACGAGGGCAGCAGCGATTCAGGGGAGGAGGGAGACGGCAGCGACGAAGATGAAGAGGATGAAGATGAGAATGAGGAGGGGGGAGAAGGTGAGACATGTTCTCTGGAACTAGAGAATTTTTTTTTTTCACTGTTTTAACTGAAATTAAACAATTATCTAAATAGTTGCCGATTACTTTCTGTTGATCGACTAATTGATTAATCAACTACTTAGCAGTAATTTAATACACTTCTGATATGGCTGTAGAAGACTGAACAGTAAACAGTGAGGCTGTATGAGTCACAGCAGAAGAAGCACAGGTGCATTTGATTACGTGGCGTCCTGGAACTGAGCCATCGTTAGTGAAATGTGTTGCACCTGTGCTTTTCCTGCCGCGTAACTCTGGATTACATGCTGTGTTGTTCCCTGCGAAGCCGCTGTTGGTGTGAAGGAAGTTTTGAATGCTGCGCAGGAATAGCAGAATCCACCCCTGACAATAAAAATGACTGTAAATAGAGAGGGAATTACTGAATGTAAAGACATGGTTTGATTTGATTAAAATCATAAAGGACTATAACCTCAAAGGACTGATCAGGTTTATGGTTAAATATTCTGATATTGTATTCTCACATTAGTTGTATTTCTAATGTTCTGATATGAACCTAATTTTAACATAATACACAACAAAACAGCATTTTCCGTGACCTTAAACATGACCTCTCCGTGTCTCTCGCAGATGAGAAGGTCACCATCTTTGATAAGACAGAAGTCAACCTGGTTGCTTTCAGAAGAACCATCTACCTCGCAATACAGTCCAGGTACACACACACACACACACACACACACACACGTAACACATGTTATTATTAATACACACTCACATAGTCGGTGACTCAGTTGTCTCTCAGGGTGTTGGCAGTTATTTACAGCTTCTGCTATATTTGATGGAGTTTGGACTAATATTTAAAGCTGTGTGTGCGCGTGTGTGTGTGTGCGCACGTGTGCGCGTGTGTGTGTGTGTGTGCCCTACTTACCGTGGTTCAATTGAATACGAGTTCATAGGTTTGGAGAACAGGCTGAAACACTGAAACAGATTGAGAAAATTACACAGACACACACACAGAGTCTCACAAGCTCACTGATATACAGTCACTGATTGATTGATTGATTGATTGATTGATCGATTGTTTCTGTAGTTTGGACTTTGAGGAGTGTGCTCATAAACTGATCAAGATGGACTTTCCTGACAGCCAGACGGTGAGTGCACGCACACACACACACACACACACACACATATAACTCTTGTCTGATGTGAAAGGCTTCAACGATGCAATCAGACACATTAATGAGGATAAATGAGAAAACTTGTCTTTCTCTGAGTTTCCCACCTCAGAGGTCTGAGTTCTCCATACTGAATAAATCTTAAAGCACGAGTGACTCTGATAATTAAACAACAAAGTTAAGACAATCGTTTAAAAAGGGATGCACAATATGTTGATGGCAGATATATTATTGCCTGGGAAGTAGAAAAATTATATCATTGTTACTGTTCTGATGATGCCTTGGTTGTGGACTTGGGATGGCACTTAATATCCAGTTCTCTCTGCAGACTGCTCCCCCACACTCAACTCGATGTCCCCTTTTCACCCACAACACTGGTACATTGAACACAGCCATATAGAGCCTGTTAAGATAATAGTAAATTTCTATGAATAAGCTCTAAACAAACACTGATTGTACGCACCAGTTGAGCCTAATTAGCAGTTTATCTTAAAATTTGTTGAATTCTTGTAAAGCCCCTCCTCTCTTAGCGGCACCCGTTCAGCAGTGAGTGTCCTCACATCATCAACATCTAAACAGTATAATCCAAGGGATTAACCATTGATTAATGATAATAATTAAAAAGATTATGTATATTTATTCTAATGGTTTTTGTAGCTAGTAAAATGCTCGTCAATGAGGAGATGAGGTATTAAACATTAAACAAAATATTGAAGATTATTTTCACAATCAGTTAATCTGTTGTTTATTTGGTTGATTATTTGCTGAGTCCGTAAAATGTCAAGAAATAGTGCAAAATGTCGATCACACTTTCCCAGAGTCCGAGGTGACGTCTCTTATTTTTAATTGTTTTGTCCGAGTAACAGTTCAAAACACAAAGATTAAATTTCTAATGATATAAAACAAAGAAAAGCAGAAAATTGTCAGAATGGAGAAGTTGAAATCAGGGAACATTTAGAAGTTCTTTCATGAAAAATATCTTTGATTTATCAGTTATCAACAGTTGGCTGTTGATCTGCATATTGATTAATAAGCTAATTGTTGCTATAAAAATATAAACTCAGGTTGTGTCTGGTCTGTGAGAAACATCATATGTCCGAGGACACATCAGCTCTGTTAGTGTTGTTGTTTGAGGACCAGTTTGTGCGTTTGATGGTTCGGCTCCTCGACACGTCTGCAGACGGAGGTGGACGAAAGCAGTGCCTTTTTACAGGCTGACGATCATTGATTTTGTCTGTTGAAATGAAAACTGTCGCTGTCGGGTTTTATCAGCAGTGTCGAAGAAGGTTGAAAACGGAGACAGGTTATGACTAGATGGGCCCCTTGGCACAGATGAGTAAAAGGCCCCTCACCCCTCCTACACAGGACCCCAGAGACTACAGACATCAGGGCCGTCATTTGTCGAGTCTTTCTAGTTCCAGTTTAACGTCTCTTTCTGGTTGTTTTTAGTCTCTGTCTGGTTGTTTTTAGTCTCTGTCTGGTTGTTTTGTGCCTTTGTTGTCTACCCTCTTCATGTTTTTCATGGCATTGAAATGCAGAAACCACAAAATGATTCACCATTTTTTCAAAGTGGAACAAGACAACCTTCATTTTCAGTCAACTGTCAACAGTGTTCTCACGTCTTCAACAATTTGAGCTCCAAACGCACGGTGTACTCCTCTTCCCAAGAGTTTCATGTGATGGCAGCATAAACATTTAACTGTGACATGTCATTGACTTCAGTTCAAACACATTCTGCAGACTGTGGGAAAAAATCATCAACACCTGTCCCCAGCTTCTTATTCTGTACCTCGAGTTAAACACTGCGAACAGACTTTGTCTGTTTGAGCTGTTGATGGACATGATGAGAAAAATCATGATCACGTGTTGGTCTCTGCATGTGTGTTGTGAGTGTACTACTGAAACAGTTAGCTGATCAATTGAAAATTGAGAGACTGCAACAGTTTTGATGATAAACTGTTGAATTAATTTGCATTATATTTTTTATTGTGAAGACTTGATGCTTTTCATTGTTTTAAATGACTGTAAATAGAAGATCTTTGGGTTTGAAGACATCGCAGTGGACTCTCTCGTCAGTTAGATTTGTCTTTATTTAATATTTGATTGTGCTTTAGTTCATTAAATGAACACTAACCAGAGATCGAGTGATGAACAAATGATTCTTCATGTTGGAGGCGCGGGGACTTTGTGTGTGTGAGAGAGGGAGAGAGAGGTCAAAGCCGATGACCTTGTCAGCCAGAGTTTCATCAGCATCAGGATGAATCACTCAGCACAACAGCTGGAACACACACGCACACACACACTTGCACTCACTCTTTGAAGATGTTTGTCCTCTGACATATTTTTCTCACAGTCTCTGTCTCAAACACTGAACAGCCGCAGTGACTGAGGTGGTTCCTGAAGAAAAAACATTTCCATCGAGTCACGAAGCTTAAAAACATGAAATCTGAAAGTGTCTCACGTTTTCTGGTCTGAACTAAAACAACTTCTCGACTGACGTTGGATTAGACAGACAACATGTCCAACATGGCAAACAACTTGTGCCACATAATAAGAAAAGAGGACAGTGTCTTTTCAGCCAGAACAGATTAATATATTATTGGAGAAGAGATGGAGGGGGATCAGGACAGAAGAGTTTTGGGTTTTTTTTGGGAATCTTAGATTCCCACGAGCAGGAAGGAGGAACTTGTTAATCTACAGTTGTTTCAAGAGCATCTGGAGTTATGACGCTTTTGAGAAACGCCTCTTGAGATGGAGGAGCATTCATAAGATACTTTAAATATAGCCTTGAGATGCTTTTGAAAAATGGGTCAGGTCATTGTTTGAACATGTGTGTGTGTGTGATCTCAGACAGACGCTGTCGTCACAGCTGCTCTCTACACATCACACACAATCAAAACAAACGGCTTGAGCTGTTGTTTTCCCTCAGGTTGAGTGGTGACGCCGAACCTCGCTTTGGCACCACTTTGGATGTAACCCACCACTGAGATTTTACACCTCACTGCTGCTCTCCAGTTCACATAGTTGGAACTTCATTCCCATTTAACGCTGAGCTTTTAGAGGATCCAATCAGATCACAGCTGACTGAGAAGCTTCAACGCGAAGAAATAGTCAGAGATATTTTAGGTAATTTAACTCAAAAAAGTCTTTAAAGTGTTTTACTAATTGCTAGTTTCACAAAGTTTCATCCTCCGACATGAAGATTGATCCCACCAGGCTTCATCATACTGACTTATTATTGCAGCTGCTGGAAACAAACACAAACTCAGTTCAGATTACACATTATACAGATTAAACACCTTGATGAACACAGTGTGAATTTTGATTTGGTATTACAAGATATTTTTTGTTTGTGTGAACAGAAGGAGCTGTGTAACATGATCCTGGACTGCTGCGCTCAACAGAGGACCTACGAAAAGTTCTTTGGTCTGCTGGCCGGGGTGAGACACACACAGATGCACACACACACACACCCGCACATCTTGCTTGTAATAACATTATAATGTAAAATAATAATAAATGTACACATTCACCTTGAGAATCCATGACCTGAGACATCTGAAGCACTGGACAGATTGAAAGCACTTGTTTACGTGTGTGTGTTTGTCTGTGTGTGTCTGTGTGTGTCTCTGTGTGTGTGTGTCTCTGTGTGTGTCTGTGTGTGTCTGTCTCTGTGTTTTCAGAGATTCTGTCTGCTGAAGAAGGAGTACATGGAGAGTTTTGAGGGGATTTTTGCGGAGCAGTACGACACAATTCACCGACTGGAGACCAACAAACTGAGGAACGTGGCCCGACTGTTCGCTCACCTGCTGTACACGGACTCTGTCCCTTGGAGTGTAAGGACACACAAACGTCCATTAAATCCGCTCCAGTCTGACCAAACTTAGTTTAATTTTGCTCTCTCTAATTGAATTTCCTCATATTACCCACCCCTCTCTCGACCAGGTGTTGGAGTGCATCAGGATGAGTGAGGAGACTACAACGTCGTCCAGCAGGATCTTTGTGAAGATCCTTTTCCAGGAGCTCTGTGCCTACTTGGGCCTCCCCAAACTCAACCAGAGGCTGAAAGACCAGTACGAACACACACACACACTGGACAGTCATACCACTATCACTCAGACTGTGTTAATAGAGCCCTATAACATCTGCTAGATTCTCTTCATCATTATATTTTCACATACAAGGATTCTTTCATCAGCCTTTTGAAAAGCTGAAACATTGTGTGTCCATATTTAGAAGGTAGATGAGTCTTTACTGCTGAACTCGACAGTGACATTTGAACACATGTAAATATTTTGTTAGCACTCTACAGCTACAGCTGCCATGAGGCTTTGGCAGCCAAAGGTCAGACAAACTTCAGCTTTCGAGAAATATGACAGAAATCTCAGGACATTCAAATGCTAATGGTAAAGAGGCAGGTCGTGTATAAAAAGTAACAACATGGATTTAATATGAACATGAAGGTTTTAGGGCTGAAGATCAGAGAAAGACACAATAAAGTTGGACAACGTAAGAGAACAATGTGAGACTGGCTGCAGGTTTCAGCTGTTACTGTGCTTGTGTTTCTACTACTAGCTTGAAGAGTAGATTGGCTACAATGTGAAAACATGATGATGACTGGAGAGTGTATGCTATTTGTTACTAAAGTGTGTGTGTGTGTGTGTTTGTTTCAGGACTCTGCAGCCGTTCTTTGAAGGTCTGTTTCCTCGTGATAATCCCAGAAACACTCGCTTCGCCATCAACTTCTTCACCTCTATTGGACTGGGAGGACTGACGTAAGAGACACACAAAAACACATACACAATGTGGCCAAAAGTATGTGGACATCTGAACATTATAGCCTTAATATGTGATAGTATTGAGACATGAGATTCCAAAACCATGGGAGTTATTCAGATTTCCGAACCTGGCTCTTGGGATTTTGCTCTTTGTGCTTGTGCGCTGTGCTTGGAGCAGAAACACAACAAAATGTATTTATGAGTTGTTTATGAATATGATGACGTGATTATGAGCAATGTCAAATGATCAGTTTCACTGTTCTTCTTCTTCTTTTAAATAAATATAACCACGCTTTCTGTAATTGGTATGAAAACATTGTAGCTCTCCCAGATTTATATTTGTTAATATAATATATATATAATATTTAGTTAGTTCAGTTAAGTTAACTGAATGAGTACAAAACTAAGGTAAATGAGAAAAGGACTCTATCTCCCTTTTTGCAGAAGTAACATAAATTGTGTATGAATGCACAATTAATATTAATGTAAAATTTTAATATGAATTTATTTATTACAAAAACAGTTAAATTTTAAATGTTTAGGGCCTTCCCCAAACTGCCACACAGTTAGAAGCACACTATTGTCTCAAATATTATTGTATGCTGTAATTTCAGAGTCTATATTCACACATTGACAATGACCAATAACACTATATTGTGCATCAGCGTGTACCTACATGTATTTCACACACAATTTTTCTCACTCTCTCTCAGGGACGAGTTGAGGGAACATTTGAAGAACGCTCCAAAGATGATCATGACTCAGAACCAAGAAGTGGAATCCTCTGACTCATCCTCGTCCTCTTCATCCTCCTCTTCCTCATCTGACTCCTCCTCCTCGGACTCCTCCAGCGAATCAGATTCAGACTCCTCAGACTCTGACTCCTCCAGCAGCAGCAGCTCAGGTAAGTCTGTATTAATTTACTGCAGTTAAATATGTCCCCAGTGTGCAGGATGGTTACATTGCTGCCTCGGGGATTCTGGATAATTAAGACCTGAACTAATTAGACCCGATCCAAAAGCTGTTTGATCTGAATAGCTTCTGCTCCGGAAGCAGCTAAATGTTTTACCTAAAGTTGAGTGTGCGATAGGAAGCCATTGGGAGAGAGTTTCAGTCAGAACCATCACACCTGTAGCAAACACTTTCACTACTGCTGCTGCAGTAGCTCGAAAGATGATAAACTCATGATTGACAAGTAGATTTTATTAAAAACGAATTGAATGAATGAATGAATTAATTAATCCTTTTCAGATGGTTAATCCATCCATCCATCCATTTCTGCTGCTTATCCAGGTGCAGAGTGTGTTAATTAAATTTATTATATTAGGAGTAACTCTATCGCCCCTACTGCTTTTCCGTCATACTTTCATACATTGGTTGTATGATTATGAATAAAATTGCATTTGATGTGATGTTTAAAAGTTCTTAAATGTTTAAATTTAACTTGTTAAACCTGCACAACCGCTGTTTAAAAAGAAGAGTGAGCGAATAAAAGATTAATAGATGAGTGATTATTTATTCCTCTTGTGCTTCAGACTCGGACAACAAACACAGGAAGAAGAAGAAGAGAAAACAACAAAGTGAGGAGAAGAAGAAGAAGAAAGAGAAGGACAAGAAGAAGAAGAAGAAGGAGGACAAACCAACTGATAAGAAGCAAACCAGACACAGGAGCGACAAAGACGGGGAGGATGACAGTGACGACGAGAAGCAGGCGAGGAAGGACAGGAAAGGCCATGCACGTGAGTCGGAGGAGCGCGAGCGCGCACGTGAGGGCGCCCGTCGGAACAGACGAGATGAAAGAGCAGAAGAAGAAGAAGAACAGCGGAAAGAGGAGGAGAGGAGACGAAAAATGGACGTTCAAGGCAGGCAAAGGGATGGAGAGAGGGAGAGAGACAGAGACAGAGACAGAGGGAGGGAAAGAGAAAGAGAGCAAGAGCGACCAAGAGAGAGAGAGAATGAGGAAAAGAGAGACAGGGAGAGAGAGAGGAACAAAGAGAACAGAGACAGGAACAGAGAGAGAGAGGACAGGAGGAGGAGATAAAACTCTTCATCCCTCCGTCCTGAAGCAGCAGTGATGGACTGATGACTGACAGACAAGTGAATCTTTTCCTTCTGTCATCCCTCCGTTCTCCCCCCTATCCTGTCACTCTGGTGTTTTGGATTCAGGTCCCATCTCTCTCTACACCTCTTCCTCTCTCCCTCTCCGTCTTCGTCTGTCTGTATTTTCTATTGTTGATTTTTGTTGTTAATGAAATTAGAAAAAAAAAACATTAAAGTTGCTTTACATGTTTTCTAATCTGTTTCTGTTTCCAATGTTTCCAGTTCCCGACCAGGTGAACAGTGTTTTATTTACTGTGGCGTCACTGCGAGCAACCTCTGGACAGAGCTAGGCTAGCTGTTTCCCCTTGTTTGCAGTCTTTACACGAAGCTAAGCTAACTGTCTCTGGGTTGAACCTTCATATTTATCATACAGACATGACACTGGTATCGATCCTCTCATCAAAAGCATATTTCCCATACGTTTTCCTTTACATTTTGTTGTCATGCTAAAAACCACAAGACCTTTTCTGTCACAGACTTTGATGTTGACTTGACAGGAGGGTCCATCTCAGACGAGGTGTACTGATATACATGATTTTTCTTTGAAAGGAAGGTTGTGTTGGGGGGGTGCACCACACAAATATCTAAGTAACTGCAGAGTAAAATGAATAATCTAATAAATAAACCAGGTAGACAAAGGTGGACAAATAATATTATGGTAAATGTCCTCAGTCCTGTTGTAAAAGCAAGCAGGGAGTTGTGGTTTGTGTTGTAATAAATCTGAGTTTATATTTATAATCTAGTGAGACATGATTCATACAAACATCTCTGCCTCCACCTCTGCTTATAGCTGCTTCTCTTGCTTATGTCACCCCTTGCTTTTCACTCCAGTGACGATTATCCACTCATATTGTATCAATTCTAAAAATATCAGCGCTGTAACTGATGCAAGTAATACATAGGTCAATGAAACAACAGTAAACAGTGATAAAAACCCATTAAAATATACTGCAACACAAATTATTTTGTCTGACCAACAACCCAAAACCCCAAAATAGTTAGTTTAATATCATATGACACCAAGAAAATCTGATTTTTGGCATTTTTATTTCCTAAAATAGCCAATTCATTTCAATCGACTTTTTAGAGTTAATTAACTACTAATCTTGGCAGCTATAGATAACATACCAGCACTTCTAAATCTGACTAATTTACATGTTATTTGTGGTTTTAAACGGAATATTTCAACATTTTCCATGAAATTGGTACAGACACTGGTGTTCCCCTCAGGATGAATTGTAATAACATTGGTGAGACTCGTGGAGACATTAGACCCTTGAACAGATGGAAGCAGCTGTTTGAAATATCCAAACACTTAGGGAACCCTGATGATGCGATACTGCAATGTGACTAATCAGTTCTGTCAACACACAGTCACACACACACACACACACAATTTGCTGAAACCATAAACACACTGAAACTCGTCCTATTTCCGAGACAGAAGCAGCACAGAACCAGAGACCCACAGCCATGCTGCGGACCAACAGAACCTCTAGGTATCAGCGGTAAAAGACGATCTCAGGTCCTTTACTTAACTAAAAGTAGCAATATAGCACTGTAAAAATACTGCATTAAAAGCATCTGTCCTGCTTTCAAAATCTTTTGTAAAATTACACAAGTATTGTCAGCAAAATGTACTAAAAGGGGCCATTTGTAGCACCTTTAAGTTTCCTGAAGAACATGGTTTCTTGCCGGGAGCAGGTGTTGGTGATTGATTGTCAGAGTGATGAGCTATCTAGCGCTAACTTCAGCGGAAGAAAAGACGTGATCGAGACAAGAGTTAAGATTGATGTTGCTTTCCACCTCTGGAGTTAGGTCCGGGCGAGTAAAGGAATGAAGTTTGATGCTGAACTCGATCCTTCTAGACTGGTAAGTAAACAGCCGTTAATGCTAACGTTAGCTATGTAGCAATAGCAAAACTTACAAATAGCTCCTTTGATTTGAAACGCCACCAATCTCAAGAGGTGTTTCTGAATATAATTACATCCTTAAAAAAAACAACTTACTTTCACTTTCACTTGACTTTATTATTGGTTAATACATTTTGCTGGTACTTTATTGATCAGTTACAAGAGGAACCTTTGGGTTGCCAGGTTGTGGGAAATCCTCCTTCATGCCACTTTTCTTGTTTGTTTTTTTAGGTCTTAAATTCATTCAGGAGATTGAAGAAGTACAAATATCTCAAAATGGAATTTGAGTCAACGTACTCGGTTACTTCCCACCAATGCTGGGTGCCGCAGCAATGTGTAGTATATTTATGTTTGTTCTGTTTGTAAAGGCTCATCTGTTTCAGGTTTTACCACTTAAAACAAAAATGTAGGTTGTTGAAAGCAGTATTTTTGTTTACAGTAAACCATCTCTTCTGGTGGCATCAGCTCAGCATGTGCTGATGTCTGCACTTCGTTGACTTTTATCTCTTCAACAGGAACAACACAGTCTGAACTTTCCCGTCGTACCTGCCTGGTTTCTCCACGCCGTCCTGTGATCAGTGATGTGGAAGTCAACTGTGTGTCTGACTCTTTCCTCCACTATCTCTTGCACGTCACGATGTCGCTTCACTGCACATAATAAGTCTGGGCTGCCACTGACCTGAAAGAAAAACTGCATTAATGTTGTGAGTCTTCCCTAACACACACTGTGTTCAAGTGTGTTGTTTAGCTTCTGACTGTATTAAGAAGCAGTTTGCTGTCTGTAATTGTGCACGGCTGCAGAATAGTGTTGTTTGCACCAACTGCACACACAGGATATGCATATAATATTAATTAGGGGATTTGATCCTCACAGTGTAAACACACTTAGCATTTTATTATTTAATTGGGTTATTTATTTGTTTTTAGGACACATTTCTAACTCCTGCTGTTCCTAATGAAGCGCCCTCTTTGCTCAAACAAATTACTGTTGGTACTGGACTACTTTGTGGCCAAGCACAGTTATAACACACACTACACAAAGGAGACTTAACATGTTAATAACAGGTGATTGTAGGTTTTTTTTTAAACATTTGGACAGAGCCAGGCTCTTTCCAGTCTTTATGCAAAGCTATGTTGGCTGTAGCCTGATTTTGAACGATTCAGTCTGTACAATGACTCTCCTATGTGTATGGCGAGGGGAAGACATATATTTACCCACCTACCTATCTTATTTTATACGATTTATGTAAAGTAGTTGCTGCAACACTTCAATTTCACTTTGGGATTATCTGTCTGTCTGTCTGTCACTATTCGTTTAAGAAGAAGCACTGAATCAGAAAGTTTGCACCAAACTGGAATCTATTGCTTATTCTCTCTTATTCTCTCTCTCTCTCTGTGTGTGTGTGTGTGTGTGTGTGTGTGTGTGTGTGTGTGTGTGTGTGTGTGTGTGTGTGTGTGTGTGTGTGTGTGTGTGTGTGTGTGTGTATATACTGGTTTTGCTCCCTGTTACTGCCAGCACCCACTCCTCACACACACACACACTCTGCTGTATCCTTGTACAACCTTGATGTGATGTTCAAGGTGAGAGGGGGAGATGCCTGCCTGCCTGTGTGTGTGTGTGTGTGTGTGTGTAAGTGGGTCGCTGCAGTGCTAGATTGGGATTGGTTGGATGTCCTGAGGAGCAGAGGAGTCGGATTGGTTTGCTGCTGCAGCAAATGGAGGAACAGATCCACTGGGACCTGGGAGCTGCAATGAACTCTGGGAAACCACAGCAAGGCCCTCAGCTGAGTGAGGTGGGGGAGGGGGGGGGGGGTTCAGGATAAAGTAAGAAAGCTAATATTGATCTCAAAGTTTCCAGAGACATTTTAATTTCATGTGTTTATTTAGAAGGACAACACACATTCATCAGCATTGCTGTGAATGTGTGTGTGTTAGCCGGCTGCCTGATTTTCAACAGTCCTTTGGCGAGATGTTCTGAAACCAACACAAAGCAACAAAACACAGCTAAACAATACTGATTATAGACTGAATTTTGGGAAGATAGTCCAACATCCCCTCTGTTTTAGCTCCGGTTTGGTCTCCACCCACTCACCCACTCCTGTGTTTGTCTGCTGTTTGGTGCTGAGCAGGGAGAGCACCTATCCTGCAAAAATACACACAAAATAAACAGCAGTATGTGTGTTCATGGTAATGAAGGAAAATGTCAGAGAACACCAGTTTATATCACTGTGATATACAATATATCAGGCTTTTGTACAGGGACAATACTTATTAGTGGAATCGATTCATCGTTGTTTTGGCTCTTCTCATTGGATTTGTTGACAACTAGTAAAATACAAAATATCACCAGACTTATCCTTTAAGGAGGAAGTGTGGACTTCAGCCCCAGGAGTTTCCCATCATGCTTTGGGTTGGTTGGAAAGTGGGCACCAGTCAGTCTGCTGAGCTTCAGGCAGACAGGCAGACGTATCTCTCAGAGCAGCAGTGTGAAATGCCTCAGCTCTCTGACATGATACCTGTCTGTCCGTCTGAACTCTGGTACTGAAGAATCTGTGAGCCACTGATAGTGCACCCTGAGGTGTGCTAACAACACAAATGAGAATCAGCGTGACCGCAATATGAGACAAAATGACCTCAGTGAGACTCAGAAAGTCACGCAGAGATTAGAAAATAACCACAGACACTGAAAATGACCACAGACAGATGCAAAGCGACCACAATATGAGACAAAGTGACCGCAAAGAGATGCAGTAATTGTTTTGTGTCTCTGAATCTGTGTCTCTTGTGTCTTGTCTTTAATATGTTTGTGCCCAGGGGCTCATCATCTCATGATCCGTCCGTGGTGTGAAGCTAGAGAGAAGTGATCTTACCAGACCTCTGCAGCCCGCTCCTCATCTCTGAGGAGAGCAGTGCTAAATCAGTGGAGCACTCTTTAAGTCATAGATTCAGTTCTGGCTCAAGGAAACTGTGAAATGATCCTTTAACCTGACACCTCCTGACAACATGGACAGGTGAGTTGACTGTAAATACAGAGAGAGGTACAACAGAGGCTACTGAACACAGCTGAGAACTGTGTGTGTGTGTGTGTGTGTCTGTGTGTGTGTGTGTGTGTGTGTGTGTGTGTGTTGTAGTCAGTATTTACTGTTTTAAAATAGATTTTATCCGTTTTTTTGCCAACAACAAAACCTGGCAATGAATCAACCTGCTGTACACACACACACACACACACACACACACACACACACACACACACACACACACACAGACACAGACACAGGTAACGAGCTGGTGTCGGATATTTCTGTCCTCTAAAATCCATCCAACTGTGGTTCTTTTATTTTTATTGGATGCAATTTAAGCCTCTCACTCTCCCTCTCCCCCTCTCCTCCTCTGTATGTTTGTGTGTGGCGCATGCGCATTCCTGCCGCTCGGCTCTGTGCGGCGCAGGGCGCACGGCTCTCCGCTGCTCCGACAGAGTTGATCAGTGTCCGGAGTGATACCTGATGGATGGCTGATCGATGCCCAATCAATCAAACCCCCGCTCGGACTCATAGACAGGAGACCCAGGCACGTTCAGTAAGCTATTGATTACTGATTAATGATCGGCAGCTGACAGAGTATGTGAGCGGAGTTCAGCGCTTCAAACCAACAGGACTCTACTTTCTTCATCCATCCATCACCTACTCCTCCACCTCCTCCGGTAAGTCACCTTCCTCCTCCTCCTCCTCCTCTTTTATTCCTCCTCCTTTTCTCCTTCTTTCTTTTATTTTTTCCTTGTTAGTTGAAGGTTATGAAACGGACCGAGCACCAGCAGCAGAGGCTTTAAACCGCGAACACCGGAGACGGTCTGTCCGCTGGTTTTCGTCCGGATCACTTTCAGGTTGTTTCTGTCAGCCACAAAAATAAGTCTGATTCTTTTAAACGTTTGTGTTTTCTGTCTGTATTTTTGATAATGATCAGACCTGTGTGTCTGTATTGTGCGTCTCTGCTGAGTTTCATCAGTTTCTCTCTCTGTGGCTGAAAAGATAAATAATCTTCTGTCTGTCTGTCGGGCGGTGGTGGGAGAAGTACCCGCATCTTTTTCTGAAGTAAAATCAGTAAAAATAGCAGTGGAGGACTCAGATTCTTTACTGAAGTAAAAAGTACCAATACCTCACTGTAAACATGTTAGCTAAGTAAAAGTTTTCAGGAAAATGTATTTGAAGTTTAAAAAGTGAAAATACAGAATGCGGAGAAATGGTCTTTGTGACTGTAACCTACTGTATATCTAATGATACAAGCCTATATTCTATTATTTGTATATCACTAGATAATTATTACTCATGTATTATTTTCTAAGAAGAATTTGACTCTTAGTCGTCATTGGTTGAGGTGGACCAAATTTTTACTTATTTTATATAAGACTGCAACTAGGCTAATGATGATTTTCATTATGGGTTAATATGCTGGTTATTTTCTTGATTAATCCCTCTTTTATTTGGTTTTAAAAAATGTAAGAAACTGGTGAGGATTGTCCATTTGACAGGTTGCACCCTCACTTGTCTGCTCAGCAGTCAAAATAATTCAGTTTACTGTCAATTGTGACTAGGAAAAGTCGTAAGTATATATATATATATATGTATTATTTTTTACAGTTTATCACAGTTTTGTATTCAGAATCTTATTTTGTAAAGTTTGTAAATTAAAGGAGTACCTACATATACCTCAAATTTGTATTTAAGTACTGCACTCGAGTAAATACTAGTAAAGGTACGTATCACAACTAAAAAACACTCCATTACAAGTAAAAGTCCAGTAAAATGTGAAATACATGTGTTAATCTGTATGTATCATAATAATCTGTAAAGTAACTAAAAACTACAGGTGTCTGTAAAAAGTACAAAACAGTTTATGGAGAGGTTGAAATTAGCTCCACTTTGACCAGCAACAGCATCAATTCATCAGTGATTTTCATATATAATAATGTAACATCAATGAAACATGAAAACTGCCTACTTTTACTTTTCATACTTCAAATGCATTTCAACAATAATATTTATGTGTTTACTTATTTTCATAAGAAAATGTAATTTAACATGTTAATAAATGAACTTCAGAGGTGCTGGTAAGAGGATTTTACAGACAGAGCCTGTTTACAATCCTTATGCTAATCTAAGATAACATATTTACATATGAGAGTGGTGTCTCTTTTCTGCTTTAACTCTCATGTTACTGCATCAGAACACTGTGGAACAGAAACTTTATTTTTAATACTTAAATTACATTTTGCTGTCACTTCCTAAGACCTCCCTGTGTTTCAGTCTCTGACATTTAATCAGTTTTTTTCACTTAATTCTCAGTTGTTCATGTAGAACTGCTACAATATCAATAAATCAATTGGCAGATACACTTAAAATAAAGCAGCATCTTTTTTGATAATTTGAGTTAATCATGTGGGTAATTTTACAAGTAAAAATAGAAAACATTAGATCGCTTCATGTTCTCAAACCTGAGGATCTTTTATTGTCTTACATTATAGTAAATTGAATATTTTCAGGTTCTGAACATAACAAGACATCTGATGAGGTCACCCTGGGCGCTAGCAAGTTGTGATGAGCACTTTCACCGTGTTCTGCTGTTTTAACTTTACTCAGCACTTTCTGAGGTGGTTTTTATTCTTGTCTGTTCTTTTATACTGAGTTTCATTTATTAGCATTGTTTTCTTAATGAAATTGATTGCAGGTTGTAGGGGAGACAGATGCGGCAGACTGACACACTGTAACTGACAGTTTGTTTTCACATGGAGAAGAGTTGGTTCGACCTCTGCTCATTAATTCATTTACATCAAAACATTAGAAAACTGTACTGAAAGATAAAAACTGTAACTGATTCTTTACAAATCAGGGCTGAAGTAGAGACAGACAGACAGTATAATCTTGTGTGTGTATTGAACATGCTTCATTATTGTCAGATAATCCGTTACAAAGCCCACGCAGACACACACACACAAACACACATATACACACAGTCTGAATCGTCCAGAGTTGTCCTCTCGCTCTCTCTCTCCTTCTGTCATGGAGATGTTGTTCATTTTCACATAGGTGACAAAATGACAGGCTCTCTCTCTCTCTGTGTGTGTGTGTGTGTGTGTGTGTGTGTGTGTGTGTGTGTGTGTGTGTGTGTGTGTGTGTGTGTGTGTGTGTGTGTGTGTGTGTGTGTTGATCAGTCTGATAATGATGTCTAATCAGATGGAATGTAGCGCTCCTCTGTAGCTTGAGCGGAAACAGACCTGAAAACTGATTTATCCCTAAAATATCTCCTTTCCTTTCCTTTTCTACCTCCACCTTTGCTTATCTCCTTCTCTCCTTTCCTATCTCCCCCTTCCTTCTTTACTTCTACCTTTGCATCTTTACTTCCTTTTCTCCCCGTCCTCCATTTTTCCTACTTTTCCTTTGTGACCTGGAAACTTAGTGCCGCCGTTGCTGCAGTTGTCCCTCCATCTCTTTCCTTTTCTTCCTTCCCAGCAGAAGAAGTTTCCTCCTGTTAAGGTGCTGGTCTTTGTTTGGGTGTTTTGACCTTCACTCTGTGTGTCTCCGGCCTCCGTGAGTCTAATTAACACTAATCAACTTAATTAAAGTAGAAGAGGGAAGCTGGCAGAGACACATTCACACTGAGCTGATCGTCCAATCAGAAGAAAGAACCAGAGGAAAGGGAGGTCATTTAATCATTAAATCAATCATTAAATTAAACTGTACTTATAAACCATAGCTCGTCAGTAGCCAATACTAACCCGCTACCATAACAACCGATTGTCAGGCCATATTAACTGGTTGTTAGTGAGGATTAAAAGGCTATTAGTCTCTACTAACTAACTCTTCGACCACACAAGCCTGCTGTTAGACTACATCTCTGTGAGGTGCGCCTCCCCAGTGCAGCGTGGGGCAGTTGAAGGGGAGGCGTGGAGTGAGAGATATGAGGCAGAGATACTGTGTGAGGTGAAAGACACAGGTACATGCAGTTGTTCACGCTGTTGCTGCTGCAACTGCTGACAGTGTTGGTAAGCTGGTCAAACCAGCCGACCAAAACAGCTGCACAGCTCAAAAAGGCAATAAAGATACTTTAAACCGATCTGTTTGAGGAAGAGCTCACAGTGTCAGATAATGAAAACGTACAAACCTGCGGTTAGAAATATAAACTAGTTGCTAGACACCTAACCTGCTGTTGAACCATTCGAACTTGCTGGTAGACTGAAATAGTTTTTCTGTTTGCATTTGATTTCTTTTTGTTCTGTGTCGTCTTCACTGAAGCCAAAGACACAGTATTGTTTTTAGGAATAAGCTGCTCAGGTTGAGGGTCAGTGTTCGTGCTCGTGTCATCCATATCGGCAGCTTCGCTTTGAGTGAACGTGGACTAACATTATTTGGACGGGGCGGAGGCACATGACTGAGCACGAGGTTGTGGTTTTTTTAAAGGGATGTGAACGCATGCGAACATTTTAACCAAATTAACCGACAAGAGCAAGATTAAGTCGATTTTGATAGTTTTTCGGTTAATTACCCAGCTTAACCTGTAGTTGTTAGGCTGTGGTGACCTACTGTAAAAACACACTTACTCACTTACTTACGTACTAACTACAGCACTACAGTAATAGACTGTACTAACTAGTTGTCAGGCTGTACCTCCTGTTAGAGTAGACTAACTAGTTAGACTGCACTAATCTGGTGTTGGACTGTATTTACCTGCTATTAGACAGCACTAACTAGTTGTTAGACTATACTCACCTGCTGTTAGTTTGGACTAAGTTCTACTAATGAGCTGGTGGATTTTACTTAAGACTGTTAGACTGTACTAAGTGATTGTTTGTCGGTAGAAACCAGCTGTTTGACTGAACTAACTAGTTTTTGACTGTACTAACCGGCTTGTAGACTGACTAAAGGGACATTAGGAAGCACTAACGAGCTAAAACTGTGTGTGTGTAGTTTTAAGTCCACGCTGACGACCCCTTAGTTTACATTTTCCAGTTGTACAGTAAAGGTAGATTTATCCTACTGTAACGCTCTCTCTCGCTCTCCTCCACACAAATCAATTTTACCTATTTATAGAGCATGACAACATTACTAAACACTGTGTGCGTGTGTGTGTGCGCGTGCGCGCGTGTGTGTGTGTTTGTGTGTGTGTTCATGCGTGTCTGTGTGTGTGTGTGTGTGCGCGTGTGTGCCAGGTCTCCAGCAGTGGGCAGATTGAGAAGCAGCATGTTGTTACGTCAGGACAGATTAGTTTGGAAACCTACAGAGAAACACACACACACACACACACACACACACACACACAAGCACAAACACAAACTGTTGTTTCTGTACTAAATCTGTCCTCGCTTTGTGTACCGTGGCAGGCAGGTGTAATGAGCTCATTGTAACAACTTTATTGCTGTTCTGTTAAAACAGGAAGGATGTGAACGTTGCATCAATATTTAATTAAATGTAATCAACGTTTTAATCCTGTGTGGGGAAACAACAGGTTTTGTCTTCAGTGTGCTCACAAGCTTCTGGTCGCTCTCGATTTTGTGACTCAGAAGATTTTTAAAGACATGGTTTGAAATTTTGCTTTCTTGCAGACAATAAGATAAGAAGACTGATTCCACTTTTAACTGTGTAAAACATAAAGCTGGAGCCAGCAGCTAGTTAGCTTAGCATAAAGACTGGAAACAGAGGGAAACAGCTAGCCTGGCTCTGTCCAAAGGTAACCGCAGCTACCAACACCTCTAAAACTCACTAATTAACTATTATATATCATTTGTTAAATCTGTACAAAAGCTAAGCTAACATCACCTGACTTCAGAATCATACTCAACAGATAGAAATGAGTGTGGTATCAATCTCATCTAAAAGTAAAACAAATTTCCCAAGAAGTCGAACTTTTCCTTTGACAAAATCAAATAGATACTTGACTTAGTTTTGAGCTCGCTCAGTAATTTTGTTGCTGATGACACTCCACACACACTACTTGTGTTAACATCTGTGTATAACAGCTGTGTTTTCCCCCAGAGATGCTTTTCTACTTTCTCACTGCAGCAGTAAAACTCAGAGTATTGCAGTATGTGGAGTACAGTGTGTGAGTGTATGTGTGCTTACCTAGCTAGATCCTGCCTACAGTACAAAGAGCTAACAGCTAGCCACCTCATTACTCCCATTCTGTCTGCTGTGATTTATGGAGCTACCTGTGTGTGTGTGTGTGTGTGTGTGTGTGTGTGTGTGTGTGTGTGTGTGTGTGTGTGTGTGTGTGTGCGCGCGCGCACCTGCTCTCAGGAAGTTTTAATTAATTTCCCATCATGTGACAAAGAGGAAGTGATGACAGTAATGAAATGTGATTGGATGATTATTAACAAATACACAATTAGTAGCCTGATGGTGATGAGAGAGAGAGAGGTGTGTGTGTGTGTGTGTGTGTGTGTGTGTGTGGGGGGGTTCTAGGAAAGTGTGTACAAAAAGGACAGAGTGTATAAAGGAAAAGTCAACTGTGTGTGTGTGTGTGTGAAAGTGTGTGTAAATAGGACGGCAGTGATGAAGTGTTTCCTCGCGACTCATGTCTCTGAGGTATTACACTCTCTCTCTCACGCACACACACACACACACACACACACACACACTACTGAGATTGTGAAGGTCACACATACACACAGTTACACACTGTGTCATCAGATGGGCGGCTGTAGCAAGTAGTCAGCAGACAGTCAGACCATGACGTCTACAAGAAATACAGTTTTATTCATCTTAACTGCAATAGCAAATAAGTTTTGTAGGAAACATAATCACTGGCTGGTTTATGTTGAGAGGCAATGTTGTTTCTGAATAAATGAAGTGCTACATTTATTAACAGCAGCAAGGTCATCAGGACATGGATGGGGTGGATGTTGGGCGTACAGAGCAAACGACTGTCACACAAGTGACTGGGGTTTACAACCACAGGCCCGTCTGTGGTTTAGTTTAGGCAACACGAGTGCTTTGGTTATGGTTAGGGAAAGATGGTGGTTTTGGTTAAATGTAAATAAACATGTTGTCTAAAGTTACTGTGAACTTTTCCTGTATTAAACCAGACCATGTTCAAGTGCTGGGAGAGCCTCAACATAACCATAAATAAGTGTAATAACGCTGTAGTCACTACAAGTGGATATTGTATGGTCAGCAAGATCAGATATTTTGGTAGAAAACAAATACGTTGTCATATCTGACATTTAAATATGAGTCAGTGGCCAGTTAGCTTACGATCATGAAGTCGTCTGACAGAATCAATATCAATACACCTCAGTAACAACAACTGTACGATCGGCTATACTCACATTTAAAATGAGAGTGACGTGATCACAGACAGGCTAAGAGCTGACAGGAAGTTACTTCTTTTAAACAATGTGTTAGTCCGTCTCTCAACACCCTCTGACTTCCCTCCTTTCTGTGGCACTCAGCTTCAAGCCCATTGGTTCTCACTGAGGATGAAAGTCTTTAAAAACAGCTCACAAATACACAGTTTCATTTTTAAATACTCAAAATAACATAACTCCTAAACCAGCCGGTCACTGTAGTTTTCAGCAATTGTTACTCAAAAGAGGAAGACATTTGTGCACTTGTTAGGCAATATTTTCACTGGCAGATTTATCCACATTTGGTGCTCTAGTGACTTTTTATGGCAGCAGGACGGTGTATGTGTGATTTGATTAAAATAAACTAGTGTGTGTTCATTGGATGAACATGTTTTTAATAGATTTTGGACAATGACGGAGCTCTGTGGCTCCAAACACTAGAATCAGTTCATTCTTGGTTTTTGTCTTCATCCAACATCATTGTTTTCCACAAGTTTTCCTTGTCAACAGTAAAACATGTGACCAGTGTTTTCGGATTCATCCACTTACGAGACTATTTCCAAAAAGCTCAGTTTTCGAGTGTGCAAAATGCTGGCGTAGCGTGTACAGAGAGCCAGAAACGTAAAGAAAAGGATTTGCTGTCAGATGTACTTGAGCTTAGTGTAGACATGTCTCAGATTTTTAGACAGTTTCTGTGTGTCAGCAGGAAAATTACAGGAAAGGTAATCCTGTCTAACACAAAGTCACATAGAAAACAAAGTTTCAAAGACACTAAGACACAATTTTACTCTCCACAACCCCATGTCGTCTGTGGTGTCACTCTGTCAAGCTTCAGTTTGAAGCCTGAAAGACTGTTACAGAGTAGAAACGAGTGAGTGTGTCTTAACTTAAACCACCTGCCTACCAAGGTGTGTGTTTCTGTCTGTTGGTCTCATGTTTCTTCTTCCATTAGTTGAGTGGAGCAGCTGTTGAATGTTTGATGAGTCAGCATGTTGAGAAGGAAGTGACGTCGTAGCCGTCTTCTCGTCTTTCGGGCCGGGTTCATATTTTCTGGCCCCATCTTCATGTCCTCATCTTCTACTGTGAATACTGCTGATGCTCACCACGGTGTGTGCACGCAGTGTGTTTGTAGCACTGAGGTTCTGGGTGGAAACATTCAGTGATGAAACCTCTGTGACATTTGTTTGTTTACATGCTGATGATGCATTAAATATATATATATATATATATATATATATATATAAAAAACAAGACCAAGAGGCATGCAAATGGTATTTGAGCTAAATGCTAACATCAGGAAGCTGATACACTCACAGTGATTTTGCTAACATGCCGACGTTTAGCAGGTTAACCATGCACATCCTCTTCAACATGTTTGCATTTGCTAATTAGCACGAGATACAAAGTACAACTAAGGCTGATGGGAACGTCATTAGCTTTGCAGGTATTTGTTCATGAACCAAAGTACTGGGCAAATTAAAATTGTGACGGCGCTAGATGAAAAGTCAGAGGATCACGTTACATTAGTGTGATTAAATTTCATCCTGAGGGGGCCTTGAAAGCCTGTACCAGATTTCCTGGCAATCTGTCCAACAGTTGAGATACTTAAGTCTGGACCAAAGTGGATATAAACTCAGATATTCAGCTGTTGGGCCAGCTCCAGTCTGGATATTGCAGCCAGATTTGGCTACATTTTAGGGACATGGACCTGCTTATTCATGCAGGCAGCCAATCATGTGGCAGAACTGCAATGCATAAAATCATATAGTTCACATCAAACATCAGAATGAGGGAAACGTGACCTCAGTGACTTTGATCGTGACATGAAACCACACGTGGCTGGTTTGAGTGTTTCTGAAACTGCTCATCTCCTGGGATTTTAATTCTCAAAGTCTCAAGACTCTAACTGGTTTCACGAACTTGACAATGAGTTCAGTGTGCCTGAGCGGCCTCCCCAGCCACCAGATCTGAATCCAACGGAGCACCTTTGGGATGTGGTGGAACGACAGCTTGTCAGCATGAATGTGCAGCTGACAAATCTGCAGAAATGATGTGATGCGGTCGTGTCAACATGGAGCAGAGTTTCAGAGGAAAGTTTCCAACATTAAGGAACTGAGGCTGTTTTGAGAGTAAAGGCAGGCCCCACTCAGTATTAGCATGTTGTTCCTAATATAGTGCTCAGTGAGTGTATTTGGTCTGGCTTAGTCTGGCTTAAGGGCAACACACATAAGCGTTGTTGCGTTGTATCATGTGATTCCCGTAACACACACTAGACGTGACGTGACACAGGGAGGGACAAACAAAATGGCTGTTTAACAGGAACATCTCAGGAGAGGGCAGCGGCTAATAATAAACCTAGGGTGCCAGTGGCCTATAGCCTCATATTAACCTCTGCTCTAGCATTAGCCTCACTGCCGACTAGTATCAGAAAACGCTAGAAAGTTTAGATGTCTTAAAATAGCCGCACCATGAAGTGAATGTTTTCCTGGATTATGTGCGTGTTTCTTGAATGTTGGTGTTTTGACACACGTCATATGCCACCTGTGTGTTGCTCTTCAGAGTCCAGCAGATCGAGACTGATGTTGGACCCAGATTTTATGTGCCTGTGATCAGAGTACAGCTTTGGACTTAAGATAAATAATCTATCCATCTTCTCCATCTCTTTGACCTGATTAGAGTTTTGGGTTGCTGGACCCTTTCCCAGTATGCACTGGGCCATTAGTGCCAGTGTTATTCTGGAGTATGCTACTCTACATACAAGTGTGTGTACTACTAGAATAGAGTGTCTCAAGTGTGTATCTTATGCAGACTGATGTTCACCTCAGTGACACGCACTCTCTTGCTCTCTCACACACACACACACACACACACACACACATCGAATCAAAGGGAGGTCAGAGGTTGGACAAGTTCACTGTTTTACTCTGAGAGACACTTCAGCAGGGAGGGGGCGAAGTCAGACGACTTTCAGTAGATGTGTGTCCAGAAGAATGTGAGTGGTAATCTCTATTATTAGACCACAGATTATACTAACTGAGCTACAACACACACACACACACACACACACACACACACACACACACACACACACACACACACACACACACACACACACACACACGCTCTCTCTCTCTCTCTCTCTCTCTCTCTCTCTCTCTCTCTTTNCACACACACACACACACACACACACACACACACACACACACACACACACACACACACACACACACACACACACACAGATACACGCTCTCTCTCTCTCTCTCTCTCTCTCTCTCGCTCTCTCTCTTATCTGTGGATTATAATCCCAATCCCACAATCCCCTTCTGGATCAACCAATCATGTCCCACAAAATCCTGCACAGCCTGCTGGGTAACCTACATGCAGTGGGTTGTATACATGTTTGTGTGTGTGTGTGTGTTAATCCCTGATAGACTGTAATAGAAGAACATCTGGTTTATCTCTGTGAGTCTGAAGCTTCCTGTTCAGGCAGGAAACAGAAACAGTCACAAACATCATCTTGAATTCTTTACACACACATTACTAGAATAAAATTTTTTTTCGGGTCTTCACCAGCACTCATGGAGATTTTTTTTCAGGTCATAGTGTATTTTGACCAGTGTTGAGTAGCAACATATCACTGAATTTCCAAAAAAATAATATTAACTTGTCTTACACACTCAGCATGTTTAAATCTATCTACAGATTCCCTGTGATGTTCAGGTCAGAGGACTGTGAGTCGTTGCTTTACGTAGTCTGTGGTGGATTTTGAGGTCTGTAGTAGAAGCCAGCCTCTTTTCACTGTCACTTTCTTTGACTGACTGCAGGACATTTGCATCCACAATCTGTGCCACTTGCTGCCACAAAAGCCCAAAGCAGATCATTTCCACCTCCATACCAACATGATTACAGTTAGCAAAGAGGGGGTTACTAAGTCCTGACTTAGTAGGATTCCCCTTTTTCACATGCTACAATTACTATTTCATTTTTTATTTTTTTCATATTTTTTCAGAGCATTATCATTTGAAGAAAGGCTCATTTTAATGTGTCTTTGCTGCAGGGGTTGTATTTGCTTCTTTCCAACTCTAATATCATATTAGCCCTGTGCTGCCCAGACTTCTGCATACAGCTGTATATCCCGTCTTCTTCCTCGTTGAGTTCATTGTCAGTTGTCAGACAGTGAGGTGGGTCATTAGTGCCGGGGGCCCTTCGAGTCCGCACCTTCGTTAGCGGTATCAGTTAGCGCAGGAGAACAGTTCAGTCCTGGATTTTAGTGGGAAAGTTTCACCTTGAACAGGAAGTGTCGGGTCCTGATGGAGCAGAGCAGCTATTTAAAGACGGAACAGAAGTCGCAGTGTCCTGAAGTGAAGGTTGGACGGGCAGAATAACCTCACTGTACCTCCCGCTGTGTGTGCGTGTCTGTGTGTGTCTAATCCCTGCTGCGGTATATGTAAACCATACAACATGATGTCAGTTGTGCACATGAGAGGATTAAAATTCACACAATCATACTCTACATCGCTTCCTGAGTGTGATCCAAATTAAATCCCAGATTCTGTCAAACTGTATCTGTTCACACTGAGAGCTACAGACATGGAATCAGTCATCAGTAATCACTCATTAATAATAACCACACTGAATCGTATTAACTGAGCAGATTACTGTAACCTCATCTCTAAATGAGAGGATTGTTAAATTACTCCCTTCAATATTGAAGATTGACCCGCTGACAAAGAAATGCTGAAATTGACAGTTGTCCTGTTGTGTTGCTTTAGATGCATTTTTTTTATGAATGATGAAATTTGTATAGATATATTTCATGTTTCCCCATGTCACACAAAGGCAGTCGGAAATTGCATGTTTTCTTCAGTTTTTAATTTTTGTTTTGTCTGTTATTTCGTCTTTCTTTATTGTCTTTGCCAGTTGTTTGTACCAGGTCTAAATTAATTGTGTATTTCATGTGTACAGCGTTTTTTGCGTTAGCGTTTACAATCTTAGCTTTGTGCCTTTTATGTGGATCATGTGGATTATATGGACGAATACATTTTACTTATTTATTTACTTTACTTAGTTTTGCATCTCTTTGTGGTTGTTTTGTGTCTTTTTGTGGTAAATTTTTGTCTCTTTGTTGTCATTGTGTGACAGCTTTTTGTCTCTCTGTGGTAGGTTTATGCCTCTTTGTGGTCATTGTGTTTTTGGTTGTTCCTTGTCCTGCGTTCCTGTGAATCCTTGGGCAACCTGAATCTGGAGTCCATCGCCAACGATAAAAAAACCCAAAAACAAAACAAAAAACTTTAAATGTGTTGAAATACAGAGTGTGTCATCCAGCCACACTGCTGACCTGACAGAGAGGCCGATGAACCAGATCACTGTTTGACAAAGATGTATAAGAAGTTTTTTTTTGTTTGTTTTTACTTCTACTTTTTCTTTTTTTTTCATTTTGTTGGACAAAGAACTTTTTTAGAAACAACCTGGTGGAGGATGTGGACGGAGAACAGAGAGACTGCAGGTTACCTTTCATCTGACTTTGTGTGGGTGTGTGTGTGTGTGTGTGTGTGTGTGTGTGTGTGTGTGTGTGTGTGTGTGTGTGTGTGTGTGTGTGTGTGTGTGTGTGTGTGTGTGTGTGTGTGTCATAGTTTCCCAGTGGACAAACCACAGTGACATCACTGGTTGTGTTACTACACAGCGCTTCCTTGACAACCAGAAAACAGACGGACAGAAAGCTGGACTGTCTTCAAACCTGTGTTTCCACCTGTCTGGCTCAGTGGGTTCTTTCCATTTAGCTAATGTTGCTCCTCAGTTCCCTCGCTACCTCACGTCTTACACCCCCCCCCTACACTCAGTTAAAGACATAAGGTTTTTAGCTCACTCTAGTCTCTCAAGGGTTTGCTCGAGGAGGTGCACTGCTCTCGGTGTGGGTGGGGGGTGGGAGAGGAGTAGTAATGAACGTAAGTGAATTAGCAGACGCTTGGGCTAGCTGATGGTGTAGCACACACTTTGGCTTCAGAGATGGAAAGAAATCGCACTGAGCAGACAGGTGGAAGATACACAGGTTTTGAAAGACAGTCAGCTTTCTGTCCGTCTGTTTTCTGGTTGTCAAGGAAGCGCTTGTGTAGTAACCTTAACCATGTGATGATGTCATCTAGTGGTTGTCCACTGGGAAACTATGACACACACACACACAACTACACACACGACACACAACACACACTAACACACACACACACACACACACACGAGCACACACAAAAACACCTACGCACACACACACACAATCACAGCCCGAAAAGTGGACTCAGGTAATCTTCATACTTGTCTCTCTGAGTTCTCCGTCCCAAGTACCATCCACCAGGTTGTTTCATAAAGAAAGTGTCTTTGCTCTCAAAATGAAAAAAAAGAAAAAGTAGAAGTAACAACAACAAAAAAAATAACTTCGTGTATACATTCTTTGTCAAAACAGGTGATACTGGTCCATCGAGCACTGCTGCCGTGTCAGGTCAGCAGTAGTGGCTGGATGACACAAGTTTTCATGGTATGATATTTCAATCACGCATTATTTAATTAGATAATGTTTTGTTTATTAGTTTATTGTGTAGGGTTAATATTATTCATATCGTGAATGTGGCGGACTCGGACGATGACACAGATTCAGATGTTGAGCCTCAAGGATTCAACAATGGAACTGTCAGGTAGCAAGGTAGAACCCAATAAAGCACAAATGAACCGTAAGAGGTACGGTAATATTACTAGAACATCGTATTCAGCCTATATTCAATTTGTATACCATCATCACTAGATATTATTACTCATGTATTAATTTTCTAAGAAGAATTTGACTCTTAGTCGTCATTGGTTGAGGTGGACCAAAATTTTTACTTATTTTATATAAGACTGGCAACTAGGCTAATGAGATTTTTGCATTATGGCTTAAATATGACTGGTTATTTTCCTTGATTAATCCGCTCTTTTATTTGGTTTTAAAAAAATGTAAGAAAGCTGGTGAGGATTGTCCATTTGACAGGTTGCACACTTCAGCTTGTCTGGGGCTCAGGGCCAGTCAAAATAGATTCAGTTTCTGTCAATTGTGACTAGGAAAGTCGTAAGTATATTATATTATATATGTATTATTTTTTACAGTTTATCAGCAGTTTTGTATTCAGGAATCTTATTTTGTAAGTTTGTAACATTAAGGAGTACCGGCTACATATAGCTCAAATTTGTATTTACGTACTGCACTCGAGTAAATACTAGTAAAAGGTAGCGTATCACAACTAAAAAAACCTCCATTGAAGAGGTAAAAGTCCAGTAAATTGTGGAAATATTCATGTTGTTAATTGCTGTATGTATCATAATAAATCTGTAAAGTAACTAAAAAACTACAGGTGTCCCCTGTATATAAATGGTTAAGTCAAAAAGTATGGAGAGGGAAATTAGGCTCCATCTTTGATCAGGCACAGCATCAATCCATTCAGTGTATTTTCATAATATAATAATAGTGAGGCATAATGAAACATGAAAACTGCCTACTTTTACTTTTCATACTTCAATGCATTTGCAAACAATAATATTTATGTGTTTACTTATTTTCATATAGAAATGTATTTAACATGTTGATAAATAACTTCAGAGGTGCTGGTAAGGAGGATTTTAACAGACAGAGCCTGTTTACAATGCGCTTTGCTAATCTAGAGATAAGCATATTTAGCATATAGAGTGGTGTCCTCTTTTCTGGCTTTAACTCTCATGTTACTGCATTCTAAGAAAGCACTGTGGAATCAGAAACTTTATTTTTAATGACTTAAAATAGGATTTTGGCTGTCAGCTTTCGCTAAGACCCTCCCTGTGTTTCAGTTCTGCTGACTTTTAATCAGTTTTTTTCACTTAATTTCTCAAGTTGTATCATGTGAACTGCTAGCAATATCAATAATCGAATTTGGCAGACTACACTTAAAATATAGAGCATCTTTTTGATCAATTTGAAGTTAATCATGTGGGTAATTTTTAACAAGTAAATAGATAACATTAGATCGGCTCATGTTCTCACGCTGAGGATCTTTTATTGTCTTAAATTATAGTAATTGAATATTTCCAGGTTCTGAACATAACAAGACATCTGAGTGAGGTCACCCGGCTGGCGTAGAAGTTGTGATGAGCAGCTATCACCGTGTTGCTGCTGTTTTAAACTTTAGCTCAGACACTTTCTGAGGTGGTTTTTATTCTTGTCTGTTCTTTTATACTGAGTTTCATTTATTAGATTTGTTTTCTCTTATGAAATTGATTGTGCAGGTTGTTTAGGGGGAGAGCAGATGCCGGCAGACTGACACACTGTAACTGACAGTTTGTTTTCAACATGGAGAAGAGTTGGTTCGACTCTGCTCATTAATTCATTTACATCAAAACATTAGAAAACTGTACTGAAGATAAAAACTGTAACTGATTCTTTACAATCAGGGCTGAAGTAGAGACAGACAGACAGTATATCTTGTGTGTGTATTGAGACATGCTTCATTATTGTAGTATAATCCGGTTACAAAGCCCACGCAGACAGCACACACACAACACCACACAGCACAAACAACACATTTATACAAGCTACAGTTCTGAGATCGTCAAGAGTTTCTCTGCGCTGCTCTCTCTCCTTCTGTCATGAGATGTTGTTTGCATTTTGCACATAGGTGACAAATGACAGGCTGCTCTCTCTCTCTGTGTGTGTTGTGTGTTGTGTGTGTGTGTGTGTGTGTGTGTGTTGTGTGTGTTTCGTGTGTTGTTGTGTGTGTGTTGTGTGTGTGTGTGTGTGTGTTTGATCAGGTCTGATTTAATGATGTCTAATCAGATGGAATGTAGCGCTCCTCTGTAGCTTGAGGCGGAAACAGACCTGAAAACTGATTTATCCCTAAAATATCTGCGCTTTCCTTTCCTTTTCTACGCTCCACCTTTGCTTATCTCCTTTCTCTCGCTTTCTATCTCCCGTCCTTCCTTCTTTACTTCTAGCCTTTCATCTTTAGCTTCGCTTTTCTCCCCGTCCTGCCATTTTTCGCTAACCTTTTCCTTTGTTGACGCTGGAAGACCTTAGTGCGCGGCCGTTGCTGCAGTTGTCCGCTCGCAATCTCTTTTCCTTTTATTGCGCTTCGGCCAGGGCAGAAGAAGTTTGCCTCCTGTTAAGGTGCAGGGGGTGGTCTTGTTTGGGTGTTTTGACGTTGCATTCAGCTCTGTGTTGTCTCCGGCCATCCGTGAGTCTAATTACAGCTAATACACTTAATTAAAGTAGAAAGAGGGAAGCTGGCAGAGACACATTCACATCTGAGCTGATCGTCCAATCGAAGAAAGATCGGAGAGGATAAGGGAGGTCATTTAATCATTAAAATCAATCATTAAATTAAACTGTACTTATAACCCAATAGCTCGTCAGTAGTGCCATACTAACCCCGCTACCATACAACCGATTGTCAGG